>NW_016908953.1:280996-295601 GCF_001483705.2 Eufriesea mexicana
TTTCCCTTGCTCTATCCGCGAGATCGAAGTCAATGTATAGAATATTAACGAATCGCGAGGATAAAAAGGGACAAATAAAGCGGCCATACTTCCGGTATTTTTATCACCGATACGCGGAGCGAGACCTCTTTGTTCGAACCCCGAGTGGTATAATTTGAAAGGATGCAAACGAACCCCATCGAGGCAAGATGACGGCGCAACAATGGCGGAAGAGTACACGCGAGGATCGTCGCTTTCGTACGTTGCTTTTTATCGCGATTAATCAGTCGTTCGTTAACGGAACCGAGTTTCAGGCCCGTTGGTAGGCACTGGTCGACGCCACTTGGCCCACTTTTTCCAACCGCAACAATTTCCTCGGCCATCGGAGATAGCGGCGAAAGCCGGGATTAAAGTTATGGAACGTGAAACAAAAGGCTTGACGAGCGAGAAAGGGGGTCAGCGTGGTGGGAAAAGAGAAACAAAAATCCACGGAAAGGACGCGAACGTTTGCCTAAACTGATTCGGTTGCGCCTGTTGAATGAATAAAGCAATCTCTTCCTTTCCGCCCTTCTTCTTCCCCTTGCTGCCCCGACGTGCCAACCCCGCGCGTGCACGGGTCGGGTCTTTTGAAAAATTACAATTTCGCCGAGGAACCGGGAGAAAGGTACGGGGCAGAAGAATTTTCCGTCAAACGGATGAAAGAACGTAATTGTTCTACGGCTTAAAGAAAACATTCGTAGCTTCCCTTTGTCCACCGTATCTTAGAAATGTAGCTACGTATGTAGACGGACGGCGAGTTCGCGAAGAGGGATGAAAGGAACTACCCGGTTTTAGTAATTGTATTTTACAGTGGGCACCGAATGGTGTAACGGGAAGAAAGGTTTCTATGAATATTTACACAGTAACGTAATTTTCTATAACCTCTCTGTCGTAATTATTTTATCATTCGTATTTATTCACGAGCATTTCTCAATTTTCCTACATTCCATGAAATTGATTAGCTATTTTTATCACGCTCCACGAGGGTACTGATAAATTTAGAGATCGATTAGAATAAGGTATCGAATGCGATTTGGACCTCGAAGGGGTAAGAATAGAAGCATTTATATAAAGAGTAAATACTGTATAAATAATATATAGTAATGAATGTTGGAAGTCAGATACGCCCATGCAACGATGACGACAGGCCTGTTATAGGTTGCAGGCTAATACCGACCTCTGGACTTCAAAGGGTCGGTTTTGGGGGTTTAAAAGGGCCTGCTGTCCCTCGGAGCTTCTCACTCTCAAATCAGGAACAGTACGGATATCTTATATGTTGTGACCCACAGTGGCATTTAAAAAGACTCTAGAATTTCATTTGTATATTGCATAAAGTATATAAATTTCACGTATATTAAACCTTTATAAATACAATTGCTGTATAACTGAATACAGTTACATCCCTGCACGTTAATCATTTGGCTATTTCCTTCACGAAATTCTCAATAACGAATACTAATAATACTGTATAAATATATTAAAATATAAGGGTAAATACGTCTCAAATCTTAGGTTGAAAATAACCCCCTATGGGCCCGTGTAACTTTCAAGTTACATGCTAATGTATGGGTACTTTATTAAATACTGCATTCAACGTTATCGTCTTCGTCACTCCAGTTCGCGATTTTCCTTTCGATATATTTATAATTATTTTTACAATACCTCCCGTGGGTCCATTTTTAAAAATTCTAATTCTTTTTCATTTACCGGTTACTCGATCATGATAGGTTAGCTCCTCTATGGCCCCCTATGACCTTTTCTCCGCAAAATGGCGTGGAAAATTATCTTGTCTATCTATTGCACGTTATCTTGGCACGATAGTACAAACGTTGTTAATGCAAACTTTCAACATGAATTCGTTATAACAAAATGGTAAAAACTGTTGAATTTATTGATTTTATGTTACATACAATTCTTATAGTCAAGCAAAATATATATTCGGTCCATAGAGGGTAAAATTACGTAAATTTAATATTTCTAAGACACCAATATATACCAAGTACATTCCCCATTCCTTTTATACGTCTGAAAACTTTCTCATTCTCACCCCTTAGTCCTCCCATGAAAGAATCCTATCCTACAATCCTATCTGGTCTGAAAATTTTAATGACCTAACACCCCCTCACCCCCGCATGTTCGTTTGGGACAATCACTAGCCGCGTGTACGTGTATTAACACAAGCTCGTGCCTTTTTCACAAGAAGCTCCCCGAACGACGAGAGCTCGCATCTGCAATTCTGAAACTGGTCGTACATTCTTGGCCGTGCTTTCTCCTTTCTGGCTGCCAGGAAAAGCCATGGAATCGGGTGCTCGCATAATTCAACGACAGTGAGCCCTCGTCGTTTCGCGAACCGGTCGCCAGAGAATTCCAAGCCCAAAAGCGCCGCCGCGGCTTTTATTATCCTGCGGTTGGAGACCCGTTGTCAAAGCAGCTGGTGATTTAACAATTTCCCGGGATTTAATCTCCACCGGTATCGGACGAGCATATAACAAGGCAAACTGCTTCGTACCGTCGATAAAAATCTCCTCTTCCCCAGCCTCAGCGAGCGGTTCTTTGCCCGGCAAGATTTCAACCTCGTTTCCGCGATGAATGTCGGCCCGCTTGCTAGAAAAGCTCCAATCGATATTAGAAATCGATATTAATCCACTTTCGTTACCGAATGCCCTTCGACATTATTAATAGGCAGTAATTTACGCGGTACTCTGACTTCGACAGCGGCCACCGACGACTTGGACACTGAAAGCCACGCGTTTTAGGTTCCAGGCTAACCTAAACAGTCTCGAACTCGATTCAACCGTGCTTTTGTTCCAAATTCTTCTCTTCCTATTCGTTTTGCTGAGCTGCAAGGATGTAAGTAGCAAATAATGGTGTTATGGATTTGGATGAGTATGTATATTGATGTAAGTACACACAGATTGCACACAGATCAGAGTAGCCATAAATAGAGTAGCGAAGATAAATCCACGCGAATTTTTGTTATTCGCTGGAAATGTCACGTGTACAGGCTGTTTCCAAATTATATTCTATACCCCAGATGAGTATTGTACCGCAAACCCTCGCGTCAATAAACAAACGTTACCGCATCTAAGTGAGGGAGCATAATTCTTACATCACAACACCATAATGAAATGAGTCTCTCCGATATAAACGCGAAAATAAATCCACGCGAATTTTTATTATTCGCTGGAAATGTCACGTGTGCAGACTACTTCGAAATTATATTCCTTCGCCGATTTCCTCAAGATTAAATCGGTCATGATGACATAGTGTCCTGGACACCGAACCTATTATAGTTTAAATTACCGTTTACCAAACTTTCATTAAAAATTAAATTCGCGTACAACGTTATTAACCTAATCACTAGTCTTCGTGATTTTTCTTCCAATATACGTATAGTAATTTTCTCCATATCTCCCGTTATTTAATTTTTTAAAATTTCTATTTCTTTCGAAACATTCACCGGTTATTTGACCATGGTAGGTTTACCATTAATACTTCGGTGAGAGTGAATAAGATAGAGCAATAAAGCATTGGCGGAGGCACGGAAAAGGTTACCGAAGTAACCTGTTTAGTCCAACCCTCTTTTCCCTAAATCGCCCCCACTGCAAACTCTTAAGGTCTGCACGGTGTGTTACATTAAGTTGTTACTTTTCGGAAAATTTGGCGACCGTGGAAAATGGGGTCGGTGGTTTATCGGCGTGTCGCTGAGTTTTTAGAAAATATTCGATAACGGTTTATCGATAATGCGAGGTTTAATTTGCAACGGTGATACAACGTAGTTAATTAATATCACGGCTGCCTCTGTCGTCTGCAAGGTATATAAAGGGTTTTTGTTAGATTTCCAGCCAGTGAGAACACTGGGCTTCCATTGTTGCTATGCACGCGAAAGAAGTTAGAATGCGTCGTTTCTCCAGGGAAAAGCCTTTGGTTACCGTACATGGAATCATCCCCGGCGAATTATTAAAATAGTAATTAAAATTATACTCTTCAGCGGCCGCTGTCAGCGTTCCTCGAAAACGGAAGCCCGGTGCATGCGTATCCTGCGATATTTATGGTTACCGGTCAGACATTTGTATTTACCGCGTCTTCTGAAATATCCCTGAATAATTTAACGAAGCGACGCGACACTGGAACGATAAATTTCGAATCGAATGTAAAGCGCATAAAAATTTTCGCGTCATAATAAATTTACTGGACGACTATCGGGGTACGTAATATTTCAATGTTCGATCGTCCCTCGTTAAAATTTTCCGTAACATTTATCCCGAAGGATGCTCGACGGAGATTTTAATTACGCGTAACGAAGAAATTTCCCGCCGTGTATTCTTCCATAGCTTCCTTGGAATTCGTGCGGAGAAATAGGTTATGCGTTTGAAGAATTTAAATTAAAAAATGTAAGAATCTCATATGCCGGTTATCTCAGCCTCAATTTCCCGACTTTCTCCGTCTGCGTTTCGCTGTTGGCGGATCCACTGAAATTCCAAAGTATTTTATCCTTGCAAGTGCGCGGAGAACACGTTGGAATTTTCTTTGCCGTCTCCTGCCGTTTTTACTTCATCGTCCTTTACATACGCGGAACGTTTGTTCCTTGCGAGAACCTACCACGGTCTTCTCGAAATAGGTGCAATTGGTTGTAACCAGGTTGGTCGTCTAGCACGTAAGTTACATCCAACGAAGTATGGAGTTACTCGAGTTGGCTCCGATACTCGGAAAAGTGGAGAGGAAATATTTTTTCGCGACTTTCCTTCTCTGTCTGTTCCCAGTTTAATAGAATATTGATATAGAGTGAAACGGATCGAGCCTTAGGGAAATACGCGTGCACCTATTCAAAGCGATAAAAATAGTTTATTAAACGAAGTCCCCTATTCAAATTTCGAATTCACTCACGGAATCAGAATAGCGAATTTTGTCTTCGAATGTTTCGGGAATAAAAAAGAAACATCAATTTTAAGTGAATTAATTAAATTGCTTAAAGCATTTTTTCCTTTAGATATTATAGAATCAGAATTATATTAATTATAGATCGGAATAGCGAATTTTGTCTTCGAATGTTTCGGAAATAAAAAAGAAACACCAATTTTACGTGAATTAATTAAATTGTTTAAAGCATTTTTTCCTTTAGATATTATAGAATCATTGCAAATTTGCGTGATACGTATAGAGTATATCTGAATAACCAGTATATGTATGAATGTAATAAGAAATTACATAAATTTTTGATCCTGCACAGAAGATGCTTTATCATTTTTAATACCATCCTATAGAGACTGATGCAACGCGAATGATATTACTGGTACAACTCTCGTCAGTGTAGGAAACATTGCCAACTACCTAATTGGCAAACACGCAAACAACTATAGACCGAACCTTTAAATAAATTCCGTACTTCTGCGGCCCGAGTTTGCCGTCGAAATTATGCTTCTGTCCTTCGAAACTGCCTGCGCATCGACTGCAACCCCTGCATCGAAACTACGTAACAAATACAACACGATACTCTACCAATGCTCGAACAAGCTAGAACATCGACGTTAAAAGCGATGGAAGCTATACTCGAGTAATATTAATTCATTCCTTAATCGTATCAATACCCGGACATTGTTAATTTCTGTCTTTATCGTATTAATTTATCGACTTTAATTATTACATTAACGATTTAATTATTACTGTTCCCTATATTATAATTAGGTCTCTTGCTCGAAGGGTCAGCAATCACTCGTGGGATCCATGTCTACTAAATCGTAAGGGCGGTTGCGATGCATCGATTACCATTTACCAGGAGAAGGTAAACCTCGAATAGTCGTTAAATCGCATTAAATAACCTATTCCTTCTTTGCACTTACGTATATTCAATTTGTATATTAACCATTTCATACATAACATATGCAGGAGTGATAATCTTCAAAAATTTGTTAAATTATTATTACTGAAACACGTATATCCCTGAATACGTAATTCCTAGCATTCCTCAACACATTAATTGCCATGGTGGTCATCAGTGACCGGTGCTTGTCTCCACAGTGGGGCCATGATGGTCATCAGTGTCCGAGACTAATTTTTTAAATTTATATTTGTTTTATTTTAACTATTCTTTGAAAATTTTAAAAACGCAAATAATTGTATAATTTTGATAATTTTAATAACGCAACCCATTTTCCTTTTTTGCAATATCGTTTGATAATTCCTCATAATATCATAAGAATAATGGAAATTTTATCATGGCCTCCTGAGTGTACTATATAAAAATTTCGTGGCAGTGAAAGTGTTAATCATAGCAGCATGTTAAGTGACACTATAGTAAGTCAATATGTACAAATGAGGGGAACGCGGTCCATATACCTACACGAGTAACCGCAATTACCCCCGTTCCTCAATAATTCGTTTCTAGTAGAAGAAACACATGCTTTAATTGTCATACAAAATAATCAAATAGACTTTTCCTTTTTCCTTCGTTCCTCGCTCAATTTCAACACGGTGAATGCAAATGGTTGCACGATAAATTTTAGAATAAATCGTTATTCCAAGCAAATACTATATTAATCGAGGACGTGCACGAACAACGCTAGCGAATCTTCCACGATCATTTACGCGTTTGCTGCGGAAAGAGAGAAAAAATTGGCTGTAAGATGAAACGTTTCCCTGGCAGAGATGCTTCCGTTTCAGATTCCCGCGCGGGGTTGCAAATTTCCGGCAGGAACGGTCGATGGGTTGTCCACATGTACGCAAATTCGCCGGCATTAATTTTGCAAAGTGCTACTTGCACGCCGACAGCGCCACCGGCAAACCCCGCTGCGCGTGTTTTTATTTATTTAACGTTATTTCGCCAGCCGCTGCAAACGTGGCCGTGTTTTTTCCCCAATGGCCGCCTCCGTTGATGTCGCGCGCGTTTCCTTCGCGCGTTTGCACATTGGACGAAATAAAATGGCGGCAAATTAACTGAAACGAATCGGTAAACGGACAAGCCCAATTTCCGAGCTTGTTGCTTTTCAATCTAACGGTTTGCGCTCACCCTACCATCATGCTCCAACATTTCCACCGTGCCTGTTACCACTCGTGTCGAATATGCAGTTATTTCTACGTATTTTCGAAATTAACGCGGGACTTAGGCAGAGAGATTCGTCATCCATTCTGTTTGTAACTTTGCTTACAATGTTTGTGAGAAATTATATTCGTGGAGTGAATTTCCAAGTATCTGATATCACAGAGGACGCGAAAATGAGAATATTTAATGAATATTCTTGGTTCATGATGAGTTTATAGTGAAATTTTTGAAAAGATTCGTGTGACGAGCCTAGGACCTCACGTCTCAAGTTAAGTGGACACTCGTTGTCACCTGGTCACTACTTGGATAAACCTTAGCAAGGGTCAATCATCCTTAAGATGATAGGCATAAGGTTCCAAATTGTTTAAACATCCACCATCACCGAAAGACTTCGAAATTATCACACACCACCAATATTATTCACAAACAATAGGAAGACACACACCCACCACTCACATTTCACACCAACAAAATCAGTAGGCATACAAAACTTATAGAAGGAGGGAGTTTTTCTAAAAATCCCAAGAAAACAGACCAGGCATCACGACCATACAGTCAAAACGATCCACTCACGACGATCAACTCAGCGTCAGAGACAGTCGCACATCAGAACTCTTTACTTCAGTCCTAACCAGGTCTAGCTCTATTAACACGTTGAGCTGAGCGTTGGTCCCTGAGGACCGACAGTGGGCATTTCGTTTGGACAACTGTCAAGTCAGTCCGTGGGACAAACAGTATCAAAGTTGAAAAATGAATGTAGCAATTTTAATGATATTTATTGAAACACTCTAAACAAAATATGGTTTAGCCTAACATAAATTACAAAACTTGACGACTTTTTTAGTCAGATTTCTGGCTGTCTTGCGTCAGAATAGCGTTGAATTTTTGCCATAACATCGGAAAGAGCAGCAATATCGTCACCGGACTCAAAGTGTTAATTTAGAGTAGGCCGCATCTCAGCAACATTGTCAGCAACGGCAATTACAATCCATCGTGAGAGTTGCAGTGTTCGGGACGCAAAAATCTGTAAAGGATTATTGAGATCCTCTCTATGCAAAAATAAACGATTATCTATAAGAATTTTAAGAGTTTTTATTTATATTTGACTTTTATTAAATTCCGAACTTAATTCCTATCCGTGAGATTATAAATTATCTAGCATATATATAATAGAATTTATTCAGAGAGTATTAAGGTATATAGGAAACATCGACTAGCGTTGAATCGCAGCACAATGATAAGGCAAAGAGTTAACATCGCAGGCGTAATTCCGTCATGGAGTTTACGGTTCGAAGTTTCACGAGCAGTCTTTGTTTCTCGAATACTTCGTCCTTTTCATTTTCGTTCGAGTGGGGAGAAATTCGGATGACGGGGCGTAAAAGTCAGTTACGAAGGTAGAACTTTACGTCTACGGCAGCTGACTGAATTTAATCAACGTTTGACTTCTCTAATTCAGCAGAAGAACACACCTCGCAGGTTTAATGTGTCGTTCTCCCGCTCCGGGTCTGCTAATTTACCCCGATTCTCCCCTATGCCTTGTGTTGGCTGCCCGATTCATATGCTCCGAATTCCGATGGCGTTTTTAATTAACGCGGTTAACGAATCGCGGTAAACAGGTGTGATTAACGTGGCCCCTGCGTTGATTGTTTGTTATCGCAGATACATATAACGCTAATCCTGCCTCAGTCGAGCTTCGCTTCTAGAATATTGACCTAAACGATGCTGCTGCTGCTGCTAAATGATATAATATTTCGCATTACAATTTGCGATAATTATTCCGAATTTAATACCCGAATTGCACGTTTAACGTTATAATACCTACAATGACCATAACGATCTCTGTTTTTAGCCTGCGTTCAAATTAATTAGTGTTGCACCGAAATGAAAACGGTCACGCGCCGTAGATTGCTTCATTATCGTTCGACATTCCAGAAATTACGATATTCCGAATGAGGGATTAAAACTGTGTATTTCAAGATATACGTATAGATTCGCACAGTCTCCACTACGCTGGAGAGTACTTCGGCTAAAAATTTTCTGCTTAAGGATTGGAACTGACTGAACTCTAACTCTGTCTCTCGAACTCTTAAAAACGACAACTCTATCTTTCAGAACGGACCCTATTAAGTCTGGAAGGCAAGGGTCTTCTCCCTCCACGCCTAGATCAGGGATGGAGGAGACTCCTCCTTTCGGGTTAGGCCCTCCGAAGAGTCACACTCACGGAGACCCTTCCATAGTGGTGACGGCGGCTGTGTCACCTTTGGTTTACAACGGGAATAGCCGGGGTTGCGCCACCTCGCGTGGCCTGGCCCAGACCTCCTTTGACCGATCGGACAGCCAGATCCCAACGAGTCCTCTAGACCTTTGACCATCGCACTCTACTAGAGCTTAAAAATATCCTATATATGATTGTGCCAAAAGACAACGTTATACATTGTCACTTTTGTCTTAAAATGCCTCCGACGTTTTGGGACGCATATAAAACAGTCAAGGGCTGTAATGGGCCAAGCGTTTCTTCTTCCTTGACTCTCAGCAATCAGTTCCGCGTTATTTTTCTCTATGATTATTTTCTACCATGTTTCCCGACATCGCGCTATAATAGTATTATAATTCCTAATTTTCCTATTTTTAATTAAAATTACTATTTTACCAAATACAAGTGCACTACGTTTTTCTTACCTTTGAATCTACGACAGTTTCAAATTTTATTCCAATCTGTCAAGAGTCTGTCCGTACAAATATAGGTGTCTCGACAATTTCCCGAATTTCTCGGTATTTCGAGTATTATAGCGATTAAGAGCAGATTCGAACCATCATGAATCTCGAGTTCCCGAACCGTGAAACCGCGTTGGAAAGAAAGCGTGCCCATTTTTCCCACGCCTGGGCGTGGATCATGCTCAGACGGTCGATTCAGGGCACAAGCAATCGATTCTGCACGACGGCACGGCATTCGATGAATACTCGTGGAAACGCGGGCACTTTAATACGCATCCCGAGCGACGTTGCGCTTGGAAATCATGTACATACAGTTTAACTCGCGACATTACCAGCACTTCCTGTGGATGTGTCACAGTAACTTATTTCCGTAGCTGGTATCGATCCGAGCTTTCCATTGCAAACGGTTACGAGGCCTCTAATCCGGCATTTAACACAGATACACGCGTGCACACGCACAGCGACACGCTCGTTGGCGCCATTAAAGTACCGCGTGACGTGCATCATAATCGAGTAATGAAACGAGAAAGCAATTGAGGCCGATGAAAGGATTTTTGAGCGGATTAAATAAAGGCATTATCCACCTGATTAAGGGAAAATATCGTAAAAAAGATCCACCTGAAGCACCATTTACGGCCGTGAATGCGTTGCTACGCGCGGAGGGCCGTGTTTTTCACGAAGATACTGAAACCGTAATTCATTTCTGCTCCAATACGTTAGCACAGAAACATGTTACTCGGCTATGCAAGGGTATTTATGTATCTCCTTGTCGGTGATTGCATCCTGGTTACGTGATTACCTATCGGGTAATGCACGTCGTGTTTTGAATTTAAAAAAATCGGAGAATCTCTTCGAAACACGCGTTGCGCGGATTTTTCTTGCGGCGAACAACGGGATCGAAAGGGAAACGATTCCGCGTGAAAAAAGGAGTCAAAAGCGCAGAATAAAATTTTTTGATACGAGGCGTTGTTCGGCAGGAAACGAGCCTCGAAGATCCTTTGGGTAGGCGTGCGTTTAATCGAGATTCGATCACGCGGGCTCCCGATAGGTAGATATCGTGATTTTATCTAAATTCTATAATATCGAAAAGGTAATCGCTTTACTTGTTACCATTTTTACATTTTCCCTATTTTTTCCCCTATTTTTATCCCCTTACGTTGAGTCGAAATTGATGATAGCGCGCCCGCAGGATTGCAAAGCAAATTTCCTGCAAAAGCAAGCTTCGTAGCGAAAAATTTTATTCCACATTTTCGGTTCGTTTTTTCGTCGCATTTACGAATCGCCAAATACATTTTGCGTTTTTCGAGGTATTCGCGATGCATCACGGTAAGGTGGAGCTTGGTTTTAAAAATTCGAATTAATATGCATGGAACGTGTGACGTTATGGTAATTATGTCGGCTAAAAAAATATCGACGGTCACCTGAATTATCTCCTTTCCTTATCTCCGGTTTGCCACACGCATAACCGTAAAAAAACCTAATTATCATCTTATTAGCTCGCCGAGCTACACGGTCCCCGAGTTTCCAATAAATCAGTGGAAAGAGCAACGATCGTATTAATAATCCATCGCTGTTTAGCGTCAAAGTTACGCGTTATTGCCAGGTATTTGTTGCCCGTGAATTAAAATTTATCACGGACATTAGTTGAAAATAGTTGACACGTGTCTCGGGGTAATAGGGGATATCCTAGCGGGCAGAAACTGGAATTTATCGTTACAGGAGTTGAGAACGCTCGCTTTTCCCAGCCTCGATAACCGGCAAACGTGTCATACCGTGGAAGTTTCCGAAGGGTAAAGTAGAAATTAGTTTTTAATGGTTCTTTGATGTGTTCGACAGAGAATTCAGGGGGTCAAAGTGTGCTTCAAAGGCCAAGAATTGCGTCTACCATTAATCACGCGATAGGTATATCGCGTTTTCATTTGCTACGGCTGCGGTTTCAGAAAACGAGCAAAAAGCGTTCCTTTGCCCCCAGACTTTTCCATTAATAACGGACTTCGTCGATACCCGCGTTAAACGGATGAAATTTTCCGCGATTTCTTGAAATAATTGCGAGGGCCGGGCGAGCGCGAGAAGAGGGCGGAAAAACGCGGAGTGTTGGCTGAAAAAAAGGGAAAATGAAAAGTCCCCTGGCTTGGAAAGTATCACGAACGAAAGATGTTGAGCTTCAGCGTTATTTATAATCTCCCGGTGCTTGAACCGAAGCTTTTGGGTAATAAGTTAAACCCACTGACACTCACAGACGCGCCGATGTGTGGAAGATGGTCCGTGAATAAAAATTCCGAGAGGGAAAATGCCGAGGACGAAAACACGCGAACTTGGAAGACAAATGGACCAATCAATCGAGAAGAAGAACGCGCTGCTCGACCGCGGACTCTGTCAAATTTATGACAACCCTTTAACGGGAACTTTCGAGATTTCCCGCTGGATTTTGCCTCTTACAGCGCGATTAAAAATATCGAAAATATGGCCAGACGTGGGATGAATTATTCAAGGCGAGAGTGGAAAAATTGGTGAACTGCATTTGGAAATTGAGAGAAATATTGATTACTCGTTAACCGAGCTGTTATTAAATAAATATTCATCGTGATCGAAATTTTATTCGAATTTATTCAAGCGGGGAACTCGGTAACGAAATTGCGGAATATTAGTCACGCGAATTTCTGGTCGCCAGTCGATGCATGCGGGCAGTTAAGACGAGAGAGGATGTCTTAGGAGTCTCTACTTAATTAGTCAAAGCCTGTGCACGGATGGTAATCGAGTTTACGTGACCGATCCAGGACGATCGTATATTATATTACATCGACGGTACATTAAATCAACGTTTCGCATCTTGTCCTGGCACTAATGAAATTTCGACGGCAGTCCTCCCGTGCCAGGACTCGTTCTGCTTTCGAAACATTTGGATCGCTTGCGAACAACCTTACGTAACGTTGCGTTAGGTAGCTGCAGCTACTCATTGCGTAATTGCAGGTTTTAGCGTGGCGACCAATGACGTAACGAAACGATGCACGTGTGAACGTAAAAGGAAAATTAATAGCCGTACGTGTGGTTCTTAATGAGGAAATATTTCATTTAAAAAGCATTCCAATTTTATTTATTTTATTTATTGTCAGTGGAGAAGATAGAATACTCTTCTTGGTTTTGATATCTTTGCAGAAATATTATTCGCCATTTAATACCGCGCCAAACATAAAGCGTTATATTTAACATCATTTATAAAAATAAAGTTTCTTATAAAAGTTAAAAACTTGGGAAGAATATTAATTAAAAATTGCGAACACCATCGAAAGTTGTGCATTTAACTTTCAACTATCTTCCACACCTCGTGCGAACACGAAGATTTCCCCGACGAATTTCTTTCCACGTTCAGGATGATTTATAACACCCTGATCGACTCCGTCCAGCAGCGATTCAAAATTTATCAACGCAACCACCATCCCGGCAACATCCCCCTTTCAATTACAACAAACTAGCATCGTCTGACCATACGCCACGTCCCTTTCCATCACGCGGCTGCGTGAGAGTCAGAATTCTGCCAAACACGAGCAAATCGCATCGTCTCACCCTCCGAGACGTTAGCAACGGAAATCCGATAATTAGGTTAAAAAGCGAGCGTCGGAATCGGGCGAGTAAATTCTTCCGCGTCAGCTGTCGGCGATCGCCATCGCGCTTCCGTCTAACGTCCGCAGACGGTGGACGTAGATTAGGGAGAGAAAAAATTTCTCGCGATGGTATCGGGCAAGCCGCGTCTCTATCGGGATTAAAATCACAAGTGGCTGGCAGACTCGCGTCGGGGTAGTAATTTTGCTAGGCAAAGGGTCGTTAGTCGCGTCGCGGCGTGTGCTGCGCGAGGCACGAGCCAACAAACGTTCCAGCCATGTATTCCTCCGCGCCGAAAATAATTTTCCGCGCGTGCACAACCCGTTTCTCTATCCCCCGTTTAACACGCGTGCACGCCGTGTGTCTACGTACGCGGCTAGAAATTGCGCTTTGTACACACAGAGCCGCGACAGACCTCCCAGATGTAACGTACAATTTGCCAAAGCGCGCACGGCAAATGGCTCTGGGCGACTTTCATCCTTCAGCGTGGTTTCGCCAGCCGCGGAAAAGGGCGCAGAGAAAAGGGGAGGAAGGAAGGCTGACGTGGAAGAGAACGGGCGGTCGGGAAAGGCATTTCAGAGGAAGAGCCGGTAAAGGGGGCCCCCGACCTTTAACCCGCGATTTCGATAGGAAAATATGAAAGCCATTTCCGTGTCAGAAACGCGGAACCGCCGACCCGAGAGCCGATCCGTCTGTGAATATCGTGTACGAGATAAAAGGCATCGAATACTTATTCGGCCATTGTGGCGGCGAAACGGGGTGCAATCGCGCGGGCATGATTTGGCCAATCGCGAGATGGAACGGCCGTGTCTTCTTAACAGCGTGAAAGGAATCGGGCAGACGGGTTAAATTGATCGAGCCCGGGTCCCTTGTTAATAGCTGCTGATACTTTTGTCGCGTGTCCCATTTCATCGTGCTTCGGGGACCCTCTTCGACGATCAGCTCGACGGAAGAGACTTCGATCTCTGGTTACGGGTTTTATGGCAAATTGAATGGAAGGAAGGATGTAGAACGCGGAATATGCGAATGGAAAATTTATTTAGGTTAACGCGCCAATGGTATTTAAGGGACGAATAGGATATACGATTTTTCTCCCTTATTTATCTAACAAAATTAGCTCACCACGATATTAGTCGAAAATGTCAATATAATTGAATTTTTCAGTCAAATTCTATTGACAATTAACATTTTTTTAAATATTACCGCGACTTTCAAATAATTATTATTATTAAT
>NW_016908953.1:296013-321164 GCF_001483705.2 Eufriesea mexicana
ATATATATATATATATATATCGATATATATTTCAGATTTGTAGTTTTATTGTTAGAGTTAAGGGAGATTTCGAATTGCGTATCGATTTGGCTCCCATGACGATGAGCTAGCTGCTGCAATTGACAAAGTAATACGCGAGTCGAGAGTGTGCCTGGAACTTTTCGAATTTGCAATTTTTTGGATCCTTTTTCTCTTTTTTCTTTTTTTTCCTCTTCTTCAATTTGTTCGCAATTCGTTTTGAACGTTGTCGATAGAGTGACCGAATCCTGCTGTACCGCGAGAAATCCCGTAATAGTTGCGGTAGTTAAGTAACAAACTTAAACTCTCTTAGAGGCGTGTGTAAAACTTTCAGCCCGTGTAATTGCCAACTTAAGCAGATAAAAGTTGCAGGCGTGCAGGAGTAGGACTTGGTGGAATAGCGCCACTTACTACGCGATGGGGAGAAAATTTATGCGAAAATGAGCGAACTAATCAGGGAAAAAAGTGAGAATCAAGTTGGCTTCGTTCCCGGATATAAACGGAAATAAAGAAACTTCGGATGAAGTTTTATAAAGTGCAATAAAAGTGCTTACAGGCCCTCCCGATAAAACGCTTTCTATAATATCGAGACGTTGTATCGATTACTTTCGTATTCCCGGTAATTGCACCGAATGTTGTCTGCGATAAGAATTTTACGCGATCGTAATAATATTTCCTAGCTTACTTCCAACGATGACGTTAAATATCAATAAACATAATACTCCACTATAACATTTAATATAATATTTCCAAACGTTTAAAATTTTACCAAAAATTCAAGACACTGATTTAACTCTGTAAAATGAAATTATACGTAAGCAAAATTAAACCGCTTTGGATACACGAGAAATAAATTAAAAATCAAGAACTCTCGTTGAAATTACTAAAAGACGAACTGAAACACACCACGAATACTAACCACGAGACAGAGTATAAAAGGACCAAAAACTTCATCCTATCTTCACTCGAGCAGCGAGGTAGAAAAGACCAAGAGTCGCGAGACCGAAGTTACAAAGGTGTCACGGTGTTTGTCGGTGGGAATCAAATTGTCCGTCGGTAATTACCCCATTGACTGGTTCAAAAATGGCGTCACGTCTGGGCCGAGGTTCGCCGTAACACTTTCGCGCGAAACCGTTATCAAAGGTGCAACGTGTCGAATTTATTCAGGACTCTCGTATCGTCGCCCGTGTCGAGAGCCGTTGTAGCCTGGACGGGGTGCGGCGAAGGCGAAACGTAAACACGCCGGGGTGGCCTTTCACGGGAGTGGGAGACCGAGTGTATCAAGGGGAAAGCCAGACGTTTATGGAGGAGCAGATAACATTGTAGGGGTGAGAAATGGCGGGGTTAGCAGGTGCACGGCGAACAACTAACGAAGAAACGTTCGGTTTCAGCTTCTCGTACCCGTGAGTTTTTCCGCGCGAGAGGTCTGTCCGCGAGACAGATTTCCCGACGTTTCTCGTGCCCCGAGCGTCGTCTGTTCCTGAGATTCTGCGAGCGAAACGAAGCGCGTCGAGGAAAATGACGGATAAATTCTGCGTCAGTTTGCCGCTTCCAAACGCTCTCCAGATGTTGTTTCAATTTAAATTTTAATTTATGGACTTAAGTACTTACGGATGACATCGTTGCTATTGTTGCTAATAGCGAATTACTCGAGTTAAATAAAAAATTAAATAACGAAATGAACATTGAGAAAATATACCGGATAATTAGTACAAAATGAATACGATAAATATGATATAAAATAAATTAATTTCGACATTCTTTTATTTTAATTTTTTAATTTAAAAAATAATTAAGAATTATTTAAGTCGTGGAAGGTGTCAAGATTTAGTATCTTAGGAGAAATATTTTAATAATATTCTCAAACGAATAAAGCTAGTGACGCAAACGAGGAAACTGTGATAATCCAGCGCGCAAGTAGTACAGCTTGATATTAGTCAGACACGGTAGACCGTCCACTGCAATCGTTAATTCACCGTAGATTTACACATTCCGCTAATTGTATAGTATTGTATTATTATGGCAGTAATATTCGTGTATTATTATAGTAAATTGCTACGATACGGAAGCCCATATTAAATATACCTAAATTCATTTATCGTGAACATGCGAGGAACCTTTCTTAAATTTTATATTTCCTTCAGCTATAAGAAATTCGTTCTTGTTTGATCATGGATACAATGCATTTTAATGCATCGAAATATCGTAACAATGTTTATGCATCGTGTTTAATGTGCATAAATATACTTTTCTTTGAAAAACCCCATTTTGCACACGCATCAGGTTGCTGCTATCGTAGCAGCGGGAACGTTATTTAAATCTTCGCATTATCGGTGTTGTTTATAGCAACATGCGGCTGTTGTGTGGTCAGGAAGAGAGGAAGTCGGAGAGCAAACATCCTGGATAGTTTATGTGTAACGTGTATATGCGACGGTAACAGTGGAAGCAGATCCTTGTAGTCAGACCGTAATGCTCGCGTGCAGACCGTGGTTTTTAGTTGCTCGAGAGAGAAACGTCTTTAAATTTAAGTTCGTAAACGTTCTTCGTTGTTTTTCTTACAATCTCGAGAAACATTGCACATTTTTCCCAGGTAACTCAAACTCGAACATGAAATAAAATTTTTCTACCGGAAAAATTTCTCTTCAATTACATCCGACAGGATTGCAAAGCGTAATCGTTATTCTTCGAATTTCAATTCGGAATAATGACCAATGAATTATAGAATTCGACGAAATATCAAATTTTTTCGGTACACCGTTCGAACGGAAAAATGAAATGGCCAATAAATCTGAAATATCTATTTTAAACACGAAGACAGATAAATGTTGAAAGCCGTATGAAATTATTAATATCAATTTGGATATTGAAATATACGAATATAGTAAACGCGTAATTAAATCGTAACCCGCATTTGTATGGAACGCGGAATGAAAATAACAATACGACTAAATGCAAGAGGAATAAACGAGCAACTATGAAAATCGTGCTGCTTTTATTGGCACGCGTGGCAGTGCAAAAAGTTGCAAAAGATCCATCAGCTCCACGGCGAAAATTTTCCCGCTTATTAAATCATTAACCCGATTTGAAAAATAAGAAAAAGAGAGGGAAGCGAAAATAAAAAGAAGATGACGGAAGGTTACCAAAGATCTATCAAATTACCATCAACCTTGTTTGATCTTTTCCCTTTTCATATTTTTAATCTCCGTTCTTTTTTCCACGCGAGCAAGATGAATACATCGTAATCGATATTTTACCAGGCAGAAGTAACACTGCGCCGGTGCTTTAACTTTATCGTTGATTCCACGGGCAATTATTAAACCGTGGAGAGCCCGAGCTTGTGCAATCAGCGCGCGAATAGCTAAATGAAACAACAATTTCTGGTTTCTTAATTGTTAGTAACGAATTCCCTCGAGCATTGCGAAACATTTATTCGCGAATGGAAATTCAATTTCGATGCTTCAAGCGATACTTTCCAGTTCGATCTGCAAACTTCCATCTCGTTTCCTTTCTTATTTGCGCTACGAAACTCTCCATGGTACAATTAGCAAGATGCACATTGCTCTGCGTATTCTAGTTACAGATATGTCGTGTGTACATATATACGAATACTCGTATACAAAATTATTCGAACATTTGCATTTGATGCAATTAACATCTGAAATATGTAACGTGAATTTAAGTAAGGTTAGCTTGAAATACTTAACGCGTGAAAGTATATACAGTGAGTATACAGCGGATATGGTAATATATATGGGTAGAGATATGCTATATATAGCACGGAGAAAGTTGCAAGATTGTATCGGCAAAATTAGAAAATATTTGAACGTTGTAAGACTTACGGTGCATTATTAATATGAGCTGTGGTGGCGCTAGTGAGTTCAGTGGAACGTAATTATTGCAAGATTATATCGGAAAAATTAGAAAAGACTTGTACCGAACGTAAGACTTACGATACATTATTAATACGAGCTGTGGTGGCGCTAGTGAGTTCAATGGAACGTAATTCCTAGTGCCCTAGTAGCAAGATACGATGAAACATCTTATTTTTCAATTAATAATTATTTCCACTATTATTATTCGTCATTTACTAATTATGTACACATGTTTGAAGTTAAACATCATATCATTGAATTATTTTCCAATTACACTCGCGTAATTTTGTAAATTTTTATATTCCATACGTATTATATCGTTTTAAACATTTTTATACTAATATGTATACTTCACCGGTTAAAAAGAAGGAGTGTAATCATTCGAGTGCTTTCATAAACGAACGAGTGCTTAAACAAATAGATCAAATAGAAATCACTACGATAAAAATCTCTCTTCTCAGCTCGGAACTTCCTCCAAAGAGAAACCGGTTGCTAAATATTTACTCAATGGGCCGTATTAATTTGATGAAACGATATAACCATATCGGAGTGATATTAGTGATACTTTTAAGTCGATAGCTTCCTATCCACTGCGCGCAATTACGATATAAAATGAATCATTTCGACACCGGGCTATTTGCGAGAGTGTCCGAGAGATATACTGTCTCGATGAGAAAACTTTTCCACTACATTTGAAAACGCCTTAAGAGTTATTTACTTCATCACGTGTGGACGTAGTTTCTATTGATTTTGCCATCAACGTTTGTTTTCTGCTATCAATCTGAAACGATTGCTCGTCGCGATAAAAAGTATTTGATGCTGGAATCGCAGAAATTGTTGCTCCACGAGCCACCATCCGCCATCTTCCTTGATTTCCTATATTGCTTTGGAACTCCATTTTAAAATACTTCGATTAATGTTTGCCAGCGGAATTGAACGAACGGACTTGCTCGGCTTTTCCGTGTAACATTTTTCATACAGTAAACTCGATTATTATATAAAATAGCACTAAACAAGAGAATTTCGTTATTAATACACTCGTGCTACACGTACAGGAATATTTCCTTTTAAATAGTTACAAAATCACTGATAATTACTCTTCATAGTCTTAATCCGATTATAAAGAGGCTCGATAATATATTAGCAAACGTCGATATAGTTAATTCTAAAATTATATCGACTACAAATACGTATGATGATATACTATACGATATACATACTATTTAACTGTATATTTAGTTGTTTCAATGTGTACAATTAATAACCTCCGATATCAAGCCAAACATACAAACCGAGACTATGAAAGAACTCTTTTCACGAACCTACTCTTTCATCTCACAGACATCAAAATTCTCCTAGAATGATAGATCGAATCAATTTTCTTTTCACTTTTCCGACATTCGTTCAGACGAAATAATTTAACCTAATTTTCCGGTGATAATTTCCGTGTCTTTTTGCATTCTATTAATTACCTAATTTTCCAAATGTTTTTATATAGAATTCAACAACGGATCCATGCGTCGATAAGAAAGCAATAACGATACGAAAAACCGAAGATGCTAAACCAATGACACCGTATCATGGCGACACCAAAGCGAGAAGACAAGCGATGACAAGAGCACCGAAATCCTCGGCGTGCGATGCAAATTCGTTGGAGAAATATTTAACGGGCCAGACGAGCCGTTATACGCGTGGAACTCGTAACAATAGTTAATATTCACGAGAGCGGAGCGAGCGACTTGGTCGCGAAAGGCTTTCTCGCGCGGTTCTCGAGTAGGAAAGGAACAGTTCCACGCGTTCCATGCCAGCTCAGGACGGCGAAAGTTGCCGAAACGTAAGCTTCTAGGACTTAGTCGAAGCCTCTGTGGCCCACTATCTCTCTACCCTCCTCTCTCTCTCTCTCTCTCTCGCTCTCCTCGCGAAGACCAGAGAAAATAGACGAGCATCCCCTTTTTCCGGATCCGCGACGGAAGCAGAGAACTCCAGACTGCTCGACGAAAGGTGAGGCGTTCGGGTCGATGTCACGTTCTACTACTAACTGCATTATAATTTCCTTGGAAAATCCTGCACGGTCAGAAACTCGCTGGCAGAGTGCCCTGCAAAATGGTGGATACCGGGTCAAGCAGGGTGCAATGTCGCGCATCAAGGCCCCATGAGAAATTTCTCGTCCTCCGTCAAATCTCGCGTTAATCAGGGTGCAGATCTCGCGAGATGTAAGAATTAACGAAGCATTCAGAGGACGTTCCTCTTTCTCCTCCTTTTCTCCTCTCGTTTTTCCTATTTCCCAGCAGATGGCTATGTAAAACTTGGAATTTTAGAACGGTGATTTCTTAGACGCGGAGTAATTTCATTTCACATGTACAAATGTGAGCTGCTGTATGATGGACTAAAAAAAAATTGATTAAAAGGAATACAAAAATCTCGGGTTCTGGTAGCCTGGGATATTCGGAGATATTCCTCACATTTTAATAAACACAAAAATACAGAAAATAAAATAACGCTAAAAAAAGAAAAGACATATTCCATTTTTCAGTGAATTATAGTAGATAAAAATTTAAGTTCAATTCCAGATATCAGATGACCGAAAGGAAATGAAAAGATTATAATTGATAATAGAAATTTCGACGAGACAATAAGTTTACATGATTGAAATCGAAACTGTATATTTTAATTACAAAATTCTGACATTACCCGAACGCAATGATTAAAAGACGACGGTGCAATTCATTCCGCTTTGACAAACCTTCGCAGCTGCGGGTTGGATGCAGCGTGCTGGTTTTTCAGGTATAGGCTAATCACCTGAGTATTCATGAGAGCTTCAGCTGGAGCGCGACATTGTCACATATTGGAAAGTTTCGAGGGTTATTATAGTTGGAATAATATGCAAAATTTGTGCGTTTCCATATGGATTCGAAACACGCTACACGATACACGCAAAAGCTGCGAGATATTAAACAAAATCTCCGTATTGAAAATAAATTCAATTTATATCAACGAGTATATGAAGGAGATATTCGAGCTTGAACCTTTCGCTGGAGGTAGACGAGCAAGAGTATTTTCGATTGTTCTCGAGAAACATGTTTCGGTATAGTTTCACTGCGCGAGTGTATCCAAGCCACGATGACACTCCGGGTTGGAAGGTTCATACTCCTGAGATTTGTCAGCGCTGAACTAATCTCGCATTCATCTCCGCTCAGGCTCTTGGACATCGGACTTTCGACTGTCATTCGACTCGTAAGTCGTCATTTACGGTAACCAACTTTGCCTTGCCTCCATCGAGGTGCAATTTTCTCTCCCATTTCCATTTAAATACCGATTTAAATAATTAAAGTATTTAAAATGTAGAAATAAAATTGAACAATCGAATTTCCGTATTTGAAACTGGAGATCATGAACTGAAGTCGAAGAAGATGACAGAAGGGACAAAATTTATGTAGGAATGCTAGGGTTTTAGAGGGAATGAGTTCAAATGGGGGTGCAAGGGCTGTCTTAACAGCACTACTTATCAGTACTTACTTATAATGGCAGTTAAAAGGAGTTTCACAACAAAAGTAAAACTTGTTAAGAATATAATGAACTGATGTAGATGAGATGCTCACAAAAGGAATCAAACGTGATCTGTGGCATTTGAAGAATATTCAGCAACTGGTAATAGAAAAAGTCAGCTCGCGGATTATTCCGCGCTCGGTGATAGGTGACAGTCGTGGCTCGCGGAATATTCCGCGCTTGGATGCAAATGGGTTAATTGGAATGTTGACATTCATTTTCTTCCGCTAACCATTTATTAGAAGAATACGCAAGACTTCGTTACCCTGATAACGTAACAAGAAAATCTATTTTTAATTCCTTAACCGTTTGAGTCCCAGAGGCTTTTGGAAGAACTCGGTCGAAGACCCCGAACAGCGCGATAACGCTTGCCTTAATCGAGTGCGAAGAAGTCCAAACGGCGCGATAGCGCTTGTTTAATTTTATGTCGAAAAATCCCAATCGTCGCGATAGCGCTTGTTGGTGCCATGTGACGTACGTGCATCAGCAAAGTTGAGCACGTCACTTCGACTGAAGAACGCGATCACGCTACTTGGGACTCAAACAGTTAAATCCTCGATTAAGTCGAAGTAACCTGAAAACGAGATATCTCGTTAACCGTACGCAATATATTAAAACAGTCCTTTACGCAGTTTAAAAAAGAGTCGATGTGAGAGTGTTAGTTGCGTGATCATAGTTCAGTTACTAGTTTAGTCTCTTAGTTTGCACTTTACTCCTAAATCTCAATTAATAATAAATAATATATTTAAATAAACCAATATCTTTTATTCCTTATACTTGCCAATCAAAAGTATCCCTACATTTATGTTACATTGACATTTCATTGCAATCGTCTCATTAAGTAATCCTCTGAGAAAGTTTTAACATCCCCACGATGCTCATTCGAGAACTTCTACGAAGAAGTAATAATGGGGAAACTTGGCGAAATTGAAAAAGCAGTGTATCTTGGAAAATAAAACAAGATGCCGGAAACTGGTCTCGAAGTATCCACCGATCCACGAATAAATTTCATCGGTGGTCGCTCTGCGGACATGGGACCTAAACGCAGAGACACCAGGGAACTAATCCTCGATTAATCTAGTTCTCACCAAGTTGCGGAGCTCTAAGTCTAGATTTTCTAACAGTAACTAGGAAACTTATTTGGCGGAAGTGGTGCTCCTCGGATTACGCAATTTCCAATAGCAGTTTCGCGATTGAGCGTGAAATAGAGTAAACACAAAGATGAAACAGAGTGACGGAAATTTAAACAGAACTTGGGTTGTCACAGAGGATTGCAATATTTTATCAGGTTCTAGTAGTTAAAAATTAATTCAAACTATACGGTTGTCCAAGTACTGTGTGTTCCACAAAATTATTCAGTCAGTCAAAAAATTATATTGCTTGAACAAAGAGGTTCTCAGAGGCCACCATAAGCTCAGGATTAACTTGTCTACTGTCCTATTCCGTTTAGATCAAGAATTACTGGATTACACAATTTCCAATCGCAATTTCGAGATTGATCCTGAAAAATAACGGAAATTTAAATAGAACTTAGGTTGTCACGGAGGTTCGCAAGACATTATCAAGTTCTATTCGCCAAAAACTAATTCAAATTACAGGGTTGTTCAAATACCGTGTGTTCCATAAAATTATTCAGTCAGTCGAAAAATTGTATTGCTTGAACAAAGAGGTTCTCAAAGTCCACCATAAACTTAAAATTAATTTGTCTACTGTCCTATTCAGTTCAGGTCAAGAATTACCGGTCCAATATTAACATTTCCGCGTTCTAAAAATGTCTCTGGCTGCTCCCGCGTTCGTATTCTTGTATGCACACGTCACTTCGTTATCAGAATTTTAATAACCCGCCTTTTCGTTTAATTTTTAACTCGGTTCCATATTTCCAGGTTGAACTTTCCTCGCTTTGCCGCGCCGTCGTGCCGTTTCATTTATTATAAAATAACTCGCAAAAGCCCCGCTTCACGTGAAGTATTAATAATCGACGAACTTTCATTCTGCAAATTGCGCAATACCCTGCCGGATTTTTTAATATGTTTCGAACACAATGGGCGTCTCCGTTCGTACGCGATTTTTCGCTCTGAAAATACATCGTCGAAATTTTAAGTCGCCCCTGCACCCTGATACGCGGTCGAGGGGGTGGTTTTTTTAAAATACGAATTACGGCCGTTAAAATATCAGCCACGATACCGGTTACGCGATAATGAAAATGATACGAAATTCAATTTCCACGCGAACGCGATAATGGCAGGCATTTTCCTCTGATTCGTCTGGCTGGAAATTAGCGTGCAGGGATTTTCATTTTTCGCGAATGACGATTGAACGCGCGTTTTGCAAAAATTCCCAGCGATATTTCGACGTTTCCTCTGAGAAGTTGGTATTTCAGAAGACATATGCACGCGTGATTAAATCTTCTTCCTCTTTCTCGTCTTCCTCCCTCTCCACTATACTTCGTTTAATTAGTTTAATTGCTAGTGGACCGCACGCAGTCTCCGTTTCTCTTCGCGTCTTTTCCCGTATTCCCGTTCCATTACAGTTATTGTGTCGCGGAAATGCATAACGCGAGTACACAGGCGTGTTCACACGCGCGCACTGTGGCTAGCAAACGGAATCGTGGAAATAAAGAAAACACGGGGAAACGTTTCTACACGGTGCTTGAGGAACATACTGGTCCACGTACTCTTTTAAATAATTTTTTTTATATTATCTGCTCGCAAACAGTTGCTTCCGATACACAGAAGGGTGCGAGAACGTATACGTTGTAAATTGGAACGCCATCTTACTTTTCGCGACGTTTTTCCTATTGCTGCAGCGAAAATATTTAATAAAATTCATTATGTTAATAATTCGTTGGATAATTAAAATTTACGTTGTCATAATACATTTTTAACGCAATAATTTTTCATTCATGTTAGTTTTTAATTATTTTGGAAATGAAAATGTGTAATAAAATAGTTTATCGAGATACGTGTAATATCTTTTGGTCTCTCTTATTTAATTTCAAGGGAACCTTGCTAATTAACTGCGAAATACCTTTTGCTTCTAACGAATAGAGTCATAAATCACGTAATATTTTAAGAGGAAAATGAAACCGAAGAAATATGGTCGCGCAGCATTTAAAACCTAACCTAGTCTCACGATTTACGAAAAAGTAGGAAAATAAAGTTATCACGGTCAAACGAGGCACGCATAGATCCATTAAAAATCGTCGTTTCGATCGAACAACCATCGCGTGGAAACGTTGTAGACCGTCGGGGAAAAAGTAGTTCACGAGGGAAGAAAAATGGCGAGGGAGCAGCGGAAACATTTCGCGTCGAAATAAAACTCGGTCGAACGCGACTCGTACGCGCGCCCATTTCCTCTTGGATTCCTCCGTAAGCTCGTTGGTAACTTTCTCGGTGAGCGAGATAGGGGGCGGGTTGGTAAACTTCGCGTTAATTTCATGCAGATTCGAAAGGGTTAGCGGGAGCAGGCTTGTGAACGGAGTTTAATCCTCGACGGTGCTGTATACCGAGCAGTGACGGCTCTATGGAAAACGACTCAACTCCTTCAACCCTCTTCCGTTTCCCCGGATTAAATGATTTCTGCTCGTTGACCTCCGATTATTCATTTAAGCATTGTAATTACCACCTCCTTCGCTTTCTGTTTTGGACGAGGGGAAAGAAACGAGTTCGAGCCCTCTATTCTTTCTTTGGAAAACATCCTCCAATGTGCTACTTAAGATAAGGAAAGAATTTATGGGATGCTAGCAAGTTTTAATCGATTCATTTATATTTTTTATCGGAATTTTTAATGTTCTTGATACAGTTGAATTGATAAAGATTGATCTCTCACGAGTAATTGACTCTTGTTTTGTTTATTTATTGAAAAGCTTTCACTACTCAACGTTCGTGCTCATACCCTACACTACGTTATTCGCGGAACGGTGAATTTTTATATAGTTTATCGCTAATTTCTGTAAAATAGCTTTGTTCTTAAGGAGTTAAGTACTTATACTTATTCCATGAGCCTAGTTCCAAGTGACTGTCACATTTGTGAGACCCCTCTATATAGTTATGCTATATATTTTGTGGTTCCTGCGGGCTTCCTCGATTAGTATCCTGATGGCCGCCTTGGTATGATGGGTAACAGATAGGACGCAAAGAAAGGGAGCGTTTGGTCCTAGGCCTGTTAGTGGACTTGTCAGTAAAGCTTTCTGGTAGGCCCTGCCTTAGACGGAGGATACTTAGGTAAAATAGGAACTTGTATTTATGGGAATCGAGGATTCACCGAGGATTGCGAGAAATCTAGAACCTCCATTCTCTATCTAGCAGTGAGGGTGTGAACGTTGGTCGCTACACGTTCATTGTACTAGAAGCAAAATTTTTGTAGCCTCTAAATCAAGTCACTGTAGTTTGAAAGTGTAGGGATACGATTGTCTCTTGATTTAAACTAGGAAGACCTCAAGGTAGCCTAGTCAGTCAGCTATGAGGATGTAAAGACGCTGTGCTATGTCTTCTCGGACGCACAATACATGCTTGAAAAGTTGCCAATGAACAATAATTTTCTGTCCACCCTATTGACACATGAATCACATTCGTTGAACGACCAACCTGTGGTCAATAATAAACACAAAGAAATCAGTCGCATGTAAAGAAAAATATCAATGACCAGGTTTACTTTATTTAATTTTATTTAATAAACATTTTAGGATTCTCTTGTAATAGAACACGTGTCTTCATTGCCATAAAATCTGTTTACACTTGGGTAAACCATGTCCATCCTCGAATCAAAGTGATCATTGAATTACGCTTCTTCCAAGGAAATAAGTTTTACGCGACTCCTCGCTCCGTGTTTTTAATGGCTCGCTTTTTCTAGAACCCGGAGGAACCTCGGTTTTCCGAGCCCAGTTTTCCCAGATTTCTTGCGCGAAAATGGATTTAGATAAAACCGCTCGGTCCTCCTGGTTCGGTTCAGCTCGCTTTTAGATGCAATCGTCGACGCGGCAAGTGATTCTGCCGCTATGAATCCCGATTTTAAGAACTTCGATTCCGCCAACTTCGGTCTGCAACGATGGTCCCTGCGAGTGTGGTTGGAACATCGAAAATGCGGTTTAATATTCGCGAAGAAGTCGTTTCGACCATTTCGTACGCGTCCATATTGGAATCTACCGCGTTCGAAAACAGCGTTGTGAAAGCTCCTTAATGTCCAGGTCGCATTCCACTCTTGGACCTAATATAGTCACTGTCAGGAACCTACTTTCAAATGCTAAATTATTTTAATAATAATTTTAATAAATTACTAATAATTATTTTAATAATTTAGTACTAAAATTTGCCAAATTTAATCCTATTTTTCTATATTGCAGGGTGTTCGAAGAATCTCGTTACAGTTCGCCAGGTGATGCTTTCGCTATTAATGATTTTATCAAACTTAACCACTTGCTTTACCGTTTAAGATCCGATGGGGGGTGTCATAGTCAACAGCAAGTAAATCACACGTTCGAACGCGTCGAAGAATAACACGTAACTGAGATAGGAAAACATCGACGAAAATTAACCACGAGCCAGTACGAGCCTGTTTACCTTAGACCCTATCTACGAACCACGCCTCTCAACTGTGATACTCGTGCTTCGCTCGATTTCCTTACCCCGAGTCTCGTGCGACATTCTAGGCGAAGGGGTTAAAGACCATGAAATAGCTTTTAATTGTGCTTCTTTCCAAGCGTAAACGAAGAGAATCCTGAAATCCACTAAACCAGGTTAAGCTCCAAGAGCAGACCTATCAGCCGATTGCCAGTAAAATGATTAAGACGTTCGGTCAGAGTTAAGAGAACCGGTGTTCTCTATTCCAATCGCTTTGTCGGGGCTCCAGGCTCCATTGTTGAAGCTCGGTCGAGTCAGTCGATGTTAGACGAAACAACATACCCTGCTTCCATTGCTTTATCGTAGCTCGAGGCTACGTCATCCATGTTCATCAGGATCGCTGAAACTTCGACTAGAATAATTGCTACAATAATTATTATAATCAGCTAGGAATATGGGAATAACCGAGATAATTGCTGCTTCACGATGCAATTACCACCCTGATTTACGGTGGATGAATAAAAATTAACCAAGTTCGAGCGAATATCGAGCGAATATCGAAGACGCGAAATTGATGATTACGAATTTCACCATTCGTTACCGAAGTCTGTATCACGCGAGGATTAAACGAAACCGGGACCCAATGCTGTATTAGCATTCAATTAATAATGCCGCATAGTATATTTGTACGGGACGACCTATATTTTGAAATTCGACTGTCAAGAGCGTCCCGGTTTCCCGACTGGTCTGTGAAGAACGGAAGTTTATTCGGCTGATTAATTAGGGGTGGGTTAATTAGCGTGGTAATATGATCCACGAGTGATTTCAAACGTTAGGATGCGAGACGTGTTTCAAAATACACATACGAAGATTCTCGTAAACTTCCCCGTTGGCACTGCAACTGTACGATTTGTAACATCTGTTTGTCGTAGGTCCGAGTCTCCTATTTTTCATATAAGCTGGACTTTGAAATTCCAAATTTTCGCGTTTTAATATTGCTGAACAACTAGGTGTAAGCGAGTAGATTCCCCTGAACACTCGCAAGCTGTATCGACGAATGTGTCACAGAACATGTCGATCGAAGGAAATGTAAGTATTTAGCGTCTAAACATCCGTGATGATAAAACTGTTGCGGTCTTGTTCTCACCCTTACCACGAAATGGAATGAAGGAGGATCCAAGGTTTCGCCAGGGTCTCGCAAGGATCTCGGTGCATCGTGAGAAATGAAAAATGGCGCAAAGCATCATTTGGGCGATAAAGTGTTGCCAAGGAAGAAAAAGACAGCATGACAGCTGACAATTCAGGGCAACTAAAAATGGAACGCTACACGAGTGAACAACGCATCTTCATTGCTGAGCAATATTTACTAATCTTAATCAAAGACCAGTATTTTCTATTAAAATTACTTGTTGCGAGAATTTGGGACACCCGATACGAATTCCAATCTTGCCAATAGTATCGTCGTTAACAGCTGACAGTTCAGGATAATTAAAAATGGAGCGCTACAAAAGCCAACAACGCGTCTTCATTGCTGGGCAATATTTACAAATTTCTAATTAAAAAACTGTGTTTCCTATCAAAACTACTTCTTGCGTGAATTTTGAGACACCCAATACAAATTCCAAACTTGTCAATAGTATCACTGTCTAAGGCAAGGGTCTGTTAGGTAGCCTCACCGATGAGTCCATTAGCAGGTTCAAGGAAGAAACGCATTCCTCCCTTTTCCTTTCGTCCCATCCGGCAATAACATGAACTACAGAGACGCCCTGACAACACCAAGGATTCCACAACCGACTTCAACTATGGAGAAAAACCCCCATATAACTATCACGTCATCGGCATAGAAAGAAAGATAAATTCTCTGAATCAAGTCAAACTTATGCATCCTCATTTCATCGTTTCCTTTTAAATCCATTCAATTTCAATTTTACATATGAAACGTCTCCATTTATGAACGTATATTAACACTATGCCATCCGATGGCACCACGTTGGTGTTATGCGAAAACTATTAGGCAAATGCCGGTGACACCACGATGGTATCATGGACAAATGGTCAGTCAGTTCTACCGGCACCAAACAAAAGAATCCCGATTAGACATGCAGACAGCATAGCGTTAACATTTTCTCTTTACCTCTTCGTTATTCCACCTGTACCCCCTAAAATCATTTTCCGTCGTTTAAAGTCCTTCCCAAATTTTTGCAACGACACTTGGAAGCGGAAAACGGTGGAGCAGGAATTATCCGAGCGGAAGGCACGGAGCACTATGTAAACCTAAACGTTTTCGAGGCGATGACGACGGTAGGAAAACACGCGAGCCGATGGCTGGAGTTAGAAACTTGGGTGGCGCTAATAGAATCTGTAACCAGCAGACACGATAGGTGCGATATTCGGCCTGCAGGATGCATCGTGGATCGTTAATCGAGAAAGCTGTAACTGCGCCGCGACGCTCCGCGCGCTGCGTCACTCTGTATTTATCGTGGCCAATCGCGATGATAATCAGCCGAAACGAAAGTCCGCCCACCCTCGAAATTATTTGCGTTATCCCGCGATAACTAATTGCGCGCGGCTAATTAGACAATAGTTTCGTTCGGAATTATTGGCCAGGGTACCGGCCCCACGTGCGTCGAACGCCCGTTGAAAAGGACGATTTAACGGTTCTAATTTCATTTCGAACCGTTGCGAATTAATTCATCGAGCATATCCACGCGAATCGATCCCGCCAACGTCAAATTTCCACGCGTTGTTACTCGATAATTAAAGGAAAATAAGGTGTCCTTCGTCTCTGGGCATCGCGAACGTCGAGTCTCGCGAGATTTATCAGGAAGACCACGAAGGATACGAAAAACTGTATCTTCTATATTTTAATCTTTTGTTTTCATTATTAATATCTGGGTTTCACGCCATAAAATACCTGCAGTTTCGATGCCCATTGTCGCGAATCCGTAAAAATGTGAAACTGCATCGTGTTTTCGTCACGCAAAAATGTCGCAAAATGAAGTTGCAAGTCTGACATTGGTAATTCCACGATTTAAGGACTCGTTCAGTTTTCAACCATCGCACTGGAGATTATTATGTAAAAGTCACATAAATTTCGCTGGAAAATGAAAATTACACGACTCGGTTGATTTCTCAGTCAGACGACGAAGTAAGGCTACCAAAATAAAAATTGAAATTAAATAACCAAAATTGTAATGATTTATGTAATGCTGCTACCTCTTCCAAATTTGAATGTATCGATAATTGAAATATCGTGATACGTTATTGGTTCTCTTTAAAATTTTATTCATTCACCCCCTAATATTTTTTCGAAGCCAAATTAAAAGTCAAAACGAAAATCAAATTTTCAAATATTTTTACGCATTATATATTTATCTTGTATTTACAGTAGATTTATAAATATTTGTATTTCAGCAGAATAAGGTGCATTCGTTCCATGCAGCAATCAAAGCTCTTTATTTATTAACGGCATAACGGCAGCACCGACATTAACGAATTCCATTGATCGAAACGGAACGACCTATTCATTTTATACTAAACACAAAATTCACCGTTCAACGTCAACTTTTATCCACGTTTCGTTGGATTATTGGTTGCAACTGGCACGAAAACAGGCAGTCAGATATCGATTGACGGATATCGATTCATCGTGTACTTTGCTCGCGTTTAAGTGCTCTCTAACGGGGTTTGCAGCGCGCGTGACACTCGAACAGCGAAAAATCTAGTAAAATTTTAACGTTTGTTTTTTCGCTCGCGTTTCCTTTTCGTCCGTTCCTTTTTCCGCTCGCCGCAAAAGCGTGTCTCGCAGCGGTGACCGCGCCGCAAGAAATAAAAATAGCCTGACGAAATGCGTAGTTTAAAACTAATTTGTAGAAACACGTGTGCGAACGAAAAGTTCCCCCCCATGAGCGGAAATAGAATTTCAGTTATTCCCCGGATAAATGTTTAATACAATTTCTACGCCAAAATTCCTTTGACACTTCTTCCGCGCTGTTGGACCAACCGAACACGATGACAATTTGCCAACAGTTTTGTCGCATATTTTTCCACCTTTCAGCTTCTCGGTACTCGAAATTCGTTTAATTCGTAATTTACTCACGCGACGTCTCGTCGAATACTGAATCGAGCGCAATAAATTGTGATTTTCATAATATACTCGCAGGTACGAAATAGTGCCCATTTACGAAATTTCAAAGCTTCCTTGGCTCTCCTCGTCGATGGAAAAATCGAAATTTCCAAGATTGCCAAATTAAACAGTCAGTATTGATATACACTAAAATAATAAAATTCTGCCATAGGTCAAAACAGATTCCAAAATAGTCCACCGGTCAAGCTAGAATCTAGATCAAAATCGGTGAAAATCGGACCATCGGACGCGAGGAACAACCCCCTAGAATCAAAATTCCATAGCTCGAGAGCACCGAAACCGCTTCACCCCTGAGCGCACGAGCGACGGAAGAATTCGAAATATCCGCGGAAAATTCTGACGAAATTAGGAAAGCGATCGGTCAACATCGTCAGCCGAGATTAATTCTCGCCTCGGAGGGGTTAACCATCGACGTCCGACACGGACGTTTGGTCCTGTGAGAACGGACGTCGCCATCAGTCTGCCGCGGACGGGGGAGTAAAAACAAGAGAGCAAACGCATCCGATTCGGAAGGAACGTAGAACAGAGTGGAGAGAGCGAAGAAGGGGCGACGGGGGAGGATCGTGAGCGAAAAGAAATGGAAAGACGAATGCGAGGGGGTTGGCGGGGCGCGACACGAAAAATGCATCGCGCTTTGATACAGGAGAACGATGCACGATCGGCGCACGTGTGTACACGCGTCCATAAAGCGCGGAATGCCTGGCCACGCCCGATCTGGCGAAGGAAGCAGGGTGAGTTTGAAAAGGATACCGAGGGGATGGAAAAGAGCAAGAAAGCCGAACCGTCGGGCGCACGCCTCCCCTCTCGCTCCACCGCCACCTTTCCGTCTGTTGTTTTCGCGTTTTTCCACGTCGAATCGTTGCGAGTAAATACGTTATTGACGAGCCAGACGCCGTAAAATCGAACGAGCCTTCGACACAGGAAACACACTGACTGCTTTTTCCAAGTCGAGTCGAGTCTCAGGCTGAGAGGGAGAGCAACGGATCTTTAACCCGCCGCTGTTTCTCGCGCTCGCTATTTAGAAGCGCACCGTTTCTTTCCTTTTCGCCAACGCGAGAACTCCGATGCGCCCAACGAACAACTTGAATTACGACATTTCCACAGGGCTATTGCACTCGTTCGAGAACTTTTATCGATACTTCGATTTTCATTGTGCCCACATTTCCCGACCCGAAAGGAACTTCTGCTTGCACGAACAGGAAATCGTCTTGGAACCAGCGACACGCGTTTTTATTATTTTCGGTTCTAACAGGATGATTCTCAGAGGTAGGTTCGGCGAGCAAGATGTGGGGAATTGACCAACCACGAGGTACTCCTGTCCCGTGTACTTCTACGACGATTATTTTTCTGGGTATCGACCATTGTGTCTGAGAAGATGGACCATTACGCGTAAACGGTCAGACTTAAGTAGCTCCTTTCCTCCTGTCAACTCGCTAGATGCGTACATGTGCCACATTCCCTCGGAACAATTCGTAACCCTGAAATTCTAAATACCTAATTTTTATTTGCAATTGTATATCGTCACTAGGTGGTTCCTGCTTGACGACGATTAGCGACGGATGGTTCCTTGAGAATATTACGTTTGGCTTCGAATGGTAAGTGGACAGTGACGTTATCTTGACATCACGTGTCATAATATACTGCGAGCTACTAGGTTCAGCATTTATGTAGACCCTTGGTAGGACTCTGTATGTAGGAACGTTAGGGTTTGAGAGTGAATGCAAAGAAACACTTAGGCCTACCTGGCTGACGATGTGCAATAAGCAGTAGGCTAGGATTCAGGCCAAATGTTTAGACTAACGTCTGGAGTGCACGTGGAAGGACGAGTGATTGCATGCAAGGATGGGATGAACGGGATATTTATGACTGCATCGAATGCAAATGAAGAGCGAAAGTTGTATGAGTGTTTAGGGTACGTGAGAAAGGAAGCATGATTATGAAAGAAGACAGAGTGCAAGGTTTAAACGAGGGTGCAAGGGCTGTCCTAAGATAGTCCTTTACGGAGTTTGAAGTACAGTCGATGTGAGATTGTCAGTTGTGTGATCATATCAGTCATCAGTGTAGTCTTTTAATTCATACCTCACTCCTAAGTCTCTTTTAGCTCGTAATAAATAAATATTGGAATAAATCACCATCTCTTATTCCTTATATTTGCCAATCAAAAGTATCCCTAAACACGTAATTTGTTATTGGATGAAGTTGGAAAAAAGAACTGAATTATTGCCCCATACTCTAAACACTTGGTGTATATGATAGCCAAGTATCAGGGTGTCACCTGTTTTACCCAGGGTGCAGAGTCCGCAATATGGTATTTCAAGGATTAACAACCATATACAACAAGAGAAAAAGATACTATAGATCCACAAAATTCGTTTATCCGAAGCTTGCCGAAAACTCGGAATAACGGAAAGGTATTCATGCGTAACGACGGATGGCGTAAAACTCGTAGTAAAAACTGAACCGGGTCGGGATTGCCCAATGACTCGTGAACTCAAAAATCCAGTGGTCGTAAAAAAGGAATCATTGAAAAGCAACGAAGAGGGAGTAAGGGCGGACTGGGAGCGTGGCAGTTTTACGGGCGATTCGCGTTAATGGGCACAGAGGTTGATCGACGACTCGAAAATCGTGGTCACGTGACAACGCGTCCCGGGTCGCGGCAGTATAGCTGGCAGACGCGGAATTCTTGCGGAATCCTGGCGAACGGAAGTCGAGGAATTGGCGACGAATGCGCGGGAACGTCCGTCTTGGGGTGTATCTCAGCCAGACCCCGTGACTGTTCGGTATTCATACCGGGTCTGCTCGGTCCTGCAGACAGAATTTGACGCATGGACAACTTAATGCCGACTCCGAACGAGTCCTCGACGTCGCGACGCTCGGATTCTGCACGTCGACCGACTGCAAAACTCGCGAATCCCCCTCTGTCCACGGATTCTCTGCTCGTTCGATGAAAAAGTACGCGAGTGACCGGGTTACGCGCACCGACTGAACCGCGACAGAACGTTCGCGGATGCACGTGGATGAAAATTCCGGAAACAAGGGTCGTTCGACTCGAGAAGGGTTATTCAGCGAGAGATTTCGAGATATCGTTGCGGTCGGAACAGACTTCTGGTATTTATCTCCGGATTACGGCTGTTTCTACTTTACGATCTCTAAACTACGATTGCTGCCCTAGTCTAAGAAAGATTATTTTATTTTCCGAAAGAGTTTTATGATTCAGCATGGCGGAATACAGTTCGTTGCCGGGTCCTTACTGCAAACTTGCAAAAATCACGAAATAGAGGGAGAGGGTTGGAAAATACCAAAGCTAGGAAATATAAAAGTGGTCTTAGAAGATGAACACTGGGCTGCTTTCTCAGGGAAAAATACGCCGATTATTATTGTAAATAAGGTACGCTATCAATCTTAACCCTTTGCAGACGAGTGTCGGTATTATGACGTATTGTGACGCAGCTCACGTAAGTACGTTTGTCTTTCTGAGTGATAAAGTACGCGTGATTATACTATATGTTGCGTGCACGGTAGGAATTTCGCAGGGTTGTAAAACCCGTTAAAATGTTGCTTGGATGCAGCCTACTCTAAATTAATAGAGCTAGACCAGGTTAGGGTCGAACTAAAAGGTTCTGATATATGACTGTCTCTCGTGCTGAGTTGATCGTCGTGGGTCTTGACTGATGGTCTGGTCGTGACGCTTGTCTTGGGATTTTTAGGAGAATGCTCCCATGACTGCTGTCTCCTCCGCAAAGGGCTAATAATCGTAATAAATTACGTCGTTGAATTTATAATATCGGAATGAAGGTTAGAAGCAACGCGAAAATCGTAATCCGCGCTATAATTCTGTCGCGTATGGTACTAGAGCAAGAAGCATAGCCGAGAGGACATAAATCATTCAGGACCCGAAGTTCGCGAGAATTCAACGACGTAATTTACGAAAATCACTCGAGAGCAAAAGTAGTTTTTCGATTATACACTAGGGTTGCGAACAGTTTCCTTCTCTTTGAACTCGCAAACGCTAGCGCGCATGGCTCGATACCGCCGATAGCGGAAACATCTCTTTATACGATGGCTTCCGCCCCTAGGCCCGAAACTTCGGATTAATATTCATCAACGTATCGTCAAGTTTCCGAGGGTATTTTCGAAACTTGCAGGAAGGCTGGGTAGGATCGGCTACCTGCGCGGAATGCCGCGACGTTTCTTATTCGCGATTCCTTATAAAAGTGCACGAACGTGTAAGAGTCGCAGACTGCGACGGGGAAAAAGGGGAGAAGAAGAGGGAAAAAAGGAGAAGTAAATGCAGCGAAGTGTAATGCGAGATTCCACAACAATGCGTGAGCTTTTCATCCGTCCGAGGTAGTCAAGAATGCTATCCTTTTCAAGAACAACGTAGCGGAAAGATGTGCATTCTGAAAAAAAATCGACCATTATTCTTCCGTTCTCGTACCTAGTTGAGCAAAATAGCGTTACCGTCTTTGGCTGTCGCGCGGTGGATGCCCACCCCCAACCACCCTCCATTGACACTGCTTTCAATCTTTCGACTCTCTCGTATCAATTTTGCGTCAACTTCCGCTACGTATTACCGTCGTTTTATCAACCACGCGATTGTTAAGCTCTTAGAAAAATAATTTCAATTTCGCGTCACCAGATACGGATGACCCGACGACGAACGTGTTAAACATACGAATTATCTCTTTACGAGAATCTAGATCGATTCCCAATTTAATACAGCGTTCAATTTCACAACTCGATAACTCAGTTTGCAACAACCAACCGTTCACAACTAAAAATTGTGCTAGTGGTTGTCATAGAATGTGTGGTATGAGTGTGAGGAATGCTTGGAAGAATGTGTGTGTGACGAGTATGACAGAGAGTGACGAGAAACAATCAGTAGGTGAATGACAGTCATTACATATAGACGTTGTGTGTGAGAGAGTCCTCGAGAGATTATATCGCAGTTAGAAGCGAATTTATTTTACGAATTTTAATTATAATTAATGTTGTGCTGTTATTGCGTTCGATAAATATTCTTATCAATTTATCCATTTACTCACAAAACTGTCCTCCGACCACTCTCAACCTTCTTTATATATCTTTCCCACCCTAGACACGTTTTCCGATACCACCCTTAACGTGATCATATTTGGACGCATATAATAGGGTTTTTCCCAATTAACCTAGGCTTTGCTCCTTCGTAAAGCTACGCGTACGTGATTGAAAATTCACGATACCACAACATTTCTCGAGGTTATAAAATAGTTTGAATCACCTACGCGGGAAGTCGTTAACCAAGGTTTAAAATTAAAAGTAGGTTTAAATTTAAATTCGATACCATCGTAAAGGGATATATATTCGAACGAAACAGTTTCATCGAAAAAGCCATCGAACTCTCCCGAACCGTTTCCCTCGGCAAGAGTCAATCCGACAGGCACACAAAGGCTACATTTCCGGGTTTCTTGCAGCAGCTAATTTCACACAGAGTGGCCATTGAACGGCCACTGGATAAAACAATTTGGAAGTTAAAGTTTCGCTGTTATCCAGGGAAATCTCTAATTAACGATCGACCGAAGGATTCTGCTCGAAGCGATCTCTCAGAGACGCTCCGTCCGCCATCCTTCCGATCTGCTCGATCACAGAGACCCGGAGATAATTACTGCCTCCACTAGCTGTTTCCTCCGAGTGATAGACGTTTCAGTCGACAATAAACCGGCACGTGCGCTATGCGGAATCAAAAGTACCGGCAGGACCTAGGCTGAAAACGAGCCGTGTCCGATCCGAACGTCGCTTCATCGTTTTCAGTGTCAGCCGAAATTCTCCCTGTTACGCGTCGTCTGTTCCATCAAGCTCCTCGTTTTCACCCCCGAAAAACAAATATTTTTCCGAGCGAAGTCGTGGCAGCTGCATGAAAATCTCGACCGTCGTTTAGCGAGACCAATCATTCCCGGGTTGTCTACCGGTTGCTTCTCCTGGTCACCTGCCTGTCCGATTAATAACGACGCCACCCGATCGACCATCCATTTTGCTCCATAGCTAAACATCCGATCTGGCGACACGTGAACGTGCGACATATTCTCCAGGCGGTTGATATTCGTTTGACAGGTTTGTCTGGCGCGATGAGGAGCACAGTGGAGAAATTTGTCGAAAATCTGGCCAAAAGTCAATTTCTCAAGTGTGAAACTGCGTTTTGTTATAGTGGCAGATTTGTAATACGCATTTCGATGCGTCAAACGATGAATGAAGTTTTGACAGCGTTGCCACAGTAGAGTTTCGGTATACCGAACCGAAGTCCCCTTTTGTAAGACACGAAATATAATAAAGTGTCAGTAGAGTCATTTTAATTTAATTCGCTCCAAGGTAGATTAGGGTGCCTTTGATACAGATAGCGCCAGCAGGCTGCGCCACTAGGGCGCATGTCCGGGTCTCGATGCGTAGCCACCTCCTCGTGGTGAGACCTGGTAATTGGTATCGTTTTCCAAAGAATAATTTTTGGAAAACGATACCAAGCTAAGAGCTACGCACAAAGTTTAAGACACTTCCTATTCTGTGTAGATTTTCTATGTTTCAGTTAAACATTTGACGATTTTTGAGGCTGCGAGAGGTAAATGGAAGGAATTCTTGGCAATGACGTCATTCAAATACATTTACGGTTCAAAAAAATGTACAAATAACCCAATTTCTTATTAATAATAAATTGTTCATACCGTAAATCTATAATACAAGACAAGAATTAATTCATTGGTTATTACTTGAACAATATCATACTAATTTTTAAATGTACCTATAATTTGCGAAAGTTTAAAAATTATTCCACTTATTTCTAATAACAAATTGGTCACAACGTAAATCTATAATACAAGTGGAAAAATTACGAAATTATAGGCTATTACTAGTATATATAATGTATTTGCGTGAAAATGTATCCATAATTAGCAAAAAGTTAATAAATTGCTACATTTATTCTTAATAACAAATATTTTGCAAAGTATATTAACGATAAAAGTCAAAAAAGTTAATAAATAATAACTACAACTTAAACAAACAACGTATTTGTGTTAAAATGTATTAGTAACTTACAAAGTGCTAATAAATTGATAAATTTATTGTTAATAGCAAATTAAAATTGTTGATAACAAATAGCTTGTAACGTATATTAACGATAAAAGCCAAAAAAGTTAACAAATTATTAGCTACAACTTAAGCAAACAACGTATTTGTGTTAAAATGTATTCATAACATACAAAAAATTAATAAATTAATAAATTTATTGTTAATAACAAAGTAAAATCGTCGATAACAAATAATTTGCAACGTACATTAACAATGGAAGTGAAAAAAGTTAATAAATTATTAGTTACTACAGCGGAAAAGGAACTTTTAAAGGGATCGGTAAAGTTCGGAAATTTTCGCCGATCATCGGCCGGCCGCCGCTATATAAGGGGGCCCGCGTGAAGGCTCGAGCCAGTTGTCGGTTCGACTTCCGGGGGTCCGCGTTAATATTTTTTCTTTCAGATACTAATTATTTTTTGTTTCAGGTTTTAATTATTTTTCTTCTTTCAGATTATATTTATTTAATTCTATTTGTCTTTGTTTCAGCATTCGAGTATTTCGTAGAATATTCGAATGCTTCGTTGTTGGTTTATCTATATCTCATCGTTGGCTAGATCAATGGCTATTCAGTGGCCATTGTCCACTCTCTTAAATAATTTAACAATGATTTCTTCTTTCAGGTTCTAATTATTTTTTTTCTTCCAGATTTTATTTCTTTCATTCCATTTGTCTCTTTGTTTCAGCATTCGGGTATTTCGTATAATATTCGAATGCTTCGTCGTTGGTTTACTTATGTCTCATCGTTGGCTAACTCTTTCCTTTCACAAATTTTACGACTTCCGTTCGGTTTGTTTTCGTTAGAGCGTTCGAGTATTTCGTATAATACTCGAGCGCTTCCTCGTTGGTATGTTTATATCTCACCGTTGGAATGTTTCTGTCTGGTAGTTATGTTGTTCAGGTTTCGTCGTTGGC
>NW_016908953.1:321779-393923 GCF_001483705.2 Eufriesea mexicana
CCTTGGTCCACGTGTAAGTCTTGGCGAGTGCGACAGTGACTGGAATTGAGCTAGGCCCGATCGGGAGGGTGCCGAGGCATGAAGTTATCTCTGTACACGAGAGTACATCGCCTAGGCTAGTCGGTCTTTCGAATAATCGCGAACTCGTTCGGGCGCGTCGCGATTTTCTATTTGCTCGCGTGTTTGATATTTCATTTCCTAATTTTATGGGAACTTGGAAATATCTTAACGTTTCGACAGCAGAGTTGTAGTATATCGAATCGAAATGCCCTTTGTAAGACACGAAATATAATAAAGTGTCTGTAGAGTCACTTAACTTCTTTCGCTCCAAGTTAGATTAGGGTACCTTTGATACAGGTAGTGCCAGCAGGCTGCGCCACTAGGGCGCATGTCGGGTCTCGATGCGTAGCCACCTCCGCGTGGTGAGACCTGGTAATTGGTATCGTTTTCCAAAGAAAAATCTTTGGGAAGCGATACCAAGCTAAGAGCTACGCACCAAAGTTAAGATATTTCCTATTTCCTGTAAATTTTCAATGTTCCCTTTGAACTTAGAAAAAAAAGAGTGGGCAATATGTGTCAAAGTATAAAAATACCGATACGAAAATATAAAAATAACAATTTTTGTACAAATGAAAATACGTCTTTATATTTTGGTTAGTTTTTCGGCAAAATTCCCCACTGTGCGACGTTCCATCGCGACAAATTGCCAAAGTATATAAAAAAAAGCGGAAGAAAATGAAAGAGACGGAAGAAGAGTTTAAAAAATCTTTAAAAGTATTCTGTATTTCGTGTAAACGCGAGATTTCAAGAGTGCCGAGTATTTCGGATTTTGTATTGATACGTGGGTGATTTATTGCCGATAGATTGAAATTTGGTAATCACTGCTTTCGGAACGTGTGGTTTCTAGGTCAGTGATAGAATGTTTGATAGCACGTACAATCGATTCCGTTGTAATTTCGTGGAAATATTCTGGGAAACTGAGGTTTAAAATTGACCAAACGTAATCATTCGTATTTTTCCTATCCTTTTTTTTTCTTTTTTTTAAATTTGTGACTTTATTTGTTCTAAATATAAATATATGTCAATTTCAAAGTGATATTTGAAAATTTACAACGTGGTAGTTTATATTCTGGAAATCATTCTGTTTTAATGTGGTAGGGAAATCTGTAAATTTATAGCACACGATAATCAATGTCTGACTCCACTACGTTGACCTATACTACTGGCAGAAGCACTTTTCGTTAATGAAACGATATTCATTGACGATTAATTGTAACGTTTCACATAAATTCTAATCTTTCTTATTATTTCGATCAAATATTTCGACGATATGTAATACTTTTCCCCACGTTAAATAATATTTTAAATTTAAGATATATTAAATATTTAATAATCGCGAATAATAAATTTCTACCAAGTTTATGTGCAGAATTTAATTATTCCGCAAAAATTCGTACAATAAATTTTAATCCTCGAAACGAAGCGAACGCGAGAGACAGAAATTAAGGACTTGCAACCCGCAATGGAACTTTTTATAGCGTTTCATATTGGCAAACACGTACATGATTAATGTACTTACACCGATAACAATATTTAATCGTATGACTCGCACTTTTGCATTTCGAGTTTCCGTATATTTTATTCACCATCGGCTCTATCTACCTGCAAATAGATGAGGAAAATAGATAATAAAGGCGGATAACGTGTTCCAGTGGCTCGTACCACGTAGACATTTATTACACGCCTTTTATCTTACACGTCTCGTGAATTTCACCGATGAGTAAACACATTAAAAATCAACGCGTAGAATCACCAGCCCGGAATATCTAACACGAGAAAAAGCAATTAACCTTTTAACCGCATTTTATGCCCACTGAATAATTGATTAAGTAGTCTGTATAATTCGCATTGCGAGGCCGCAGACTGTGAGAATTGATACGCCACTGACACCCTGGATCGTAACTAACGTTTCGATTAAAATGCAACGGTGATCGTTGGAATCGCGTTCAGAAAGTTCATGGCGAAAGATGTAGTTACGTTAATAACGCATCGTGCATTGAAACTTTAATACCACGAACCGCTCGAGTTCTCGATTTTTCCAAGAAAATGATAAAATTTTCAGTTCAACGTGCTGTGCGATAGAACGTAGTCACGAATAATTAATGAAAGGAAGGTGGACGGATCGTGGTTGTTAACTCGTGATCGAAGTTTAATCAACGTTCATATTCAGAACGCTAGTTGGATCGAGAGAGAAACACCGCATCGACGTGTTCCAGAATCCATAGTTACAAGTTTTACATTAAAAGCACAACGATTCAAGATTAGTTAAAGAAACAGTCATCGAACGAGAAGTTTGAATATTTCGTATTATCTGAAAAACATTATATATTAAACGCAGTTGAGAAAAGACAAACGACCGAAATACGATATTAAACGATAAATTAAATTGCATCGTGAATGTTTACAATTTATGCATTTATATATCTTACATGTCATAGGTTAAATCATGAATTTACGACAACATTACAAAATAAAAATGTAAAAATTAATTAAAAGATAAAGGATCAGAAAGAAATTAATTTTTAAACTAATTAGCATGCAAATTGATTCTTGGGCGACTGAATTTAAAAAGATTAGACGAAATGATATATTATAAAAGTTGTACGTACAACAAATTAATTTAGATTTTATCGACAGCTATTGACAGTTATTGAAAATTCGAAGCTATTTTTGGCAAAATTAATGGTGCCATTTATTACAAAAATTTCTATGTAATTTAATACTACATAATATATCTATATATTCAATAATTTTGCATACATATTCATTATTTCATTACCCCACTTTAATTATCATTATCTTTAATTAAAGTATTATATTTATTATTTCATTACCCCGCTTTAATTATCATTATTTTTAATTAAAGTATTATCATCACGTCTTAATTACTATCACAACCATATTTAGGTGCACGTTACCTGTTACGTTTAAAAAGGCGTGCACTCTTAAAGCTAGCTCTGGTAAACGAGTTCACTCGTAACTTCATACCTAGTCAACATCCCGTTTTATTACTTCATCGTCATTCTTAAACATCATTATTCACGCGACACGGCACCCTCTTTACCCCGTTCTACTTCGAAGAAGCAAGTTTACCGTATGAATTTCGTACGAGGTGAAATTTTCACGTAAACCATGCACGAATTTACGACTCACCCCATCAGTACCAGAGTTTCAACAAACGCGTTTAAAGTCATTCCTCAAACACGTCCCAGCCGCGCGAGCAAAGATTAATTCGAGCATCGATCGACCGAGGCAAACTATCGGCCTTCCTCCACGGTTCGCTGACAATTTAGTCGGCCATGTTACCCAAAATATGGGGCACCGATCAATTTAACAACTCGCAACGTTCAAAACCAGGTTCATCCGCAAAAACTAAATCCCCGATGACGTTCTATCCTGTAATTGTGGTCATTCGAGCTCGTAGACAAATCCGGATAGCTTACACGGCGTTCAACTGACCAATTCTGAGGTTTAAAAGTTTCATTCGATGCTGATCGGTATGGCTGTTAAGACGAATTGATATTCATTCCGTCATTTTTATGGACAAACTTAAATACCGGTTAAACGATTCGCGTTAGCAATAAGACTTTGCTGTCTATTTTAATCTCGCTTATTTCCTTTTTATATTAACCCTTACCAGTCGTAAGTCACTTCTCACGTGACAATAACACTTTATCATTGCGGTGGTGCGTCACGTGAAAGGTGACAGGACGGAAATCTTTCGCATATTTACCGAAACCAGCTACAACCTAGTGAGAATCACATATAAAAAGCTAGTGTCCAATAAGGGTTAACCACTGAAGGTCATCTCTCGAGTGCAAAGGGTTAACCCTTTGAGCGAGATGAACCCATATATGGGTTCTCACACAACCATTCAATCTGGACTATGAACACATACATGGGTTCTCTCACAACTATTCAATCTGGGCTATGAACGCTGTATAATTTTGTATAATAATAATTTTGTAATAGATGCACGATACAAAATTATTAAATTTTCAATTTGAAAGATATAATTCACTACTTTTTATATTACTATTTTATATTGTATTATTATATAGTGTTTTATAGTGTTCAATATAGTTTAAGCAGTTCAAGCGCTCCAGTCACCAATGACCACCGTGGCGTCACAGGAGAAACCATGGCCGATCATACATGACCAACATGGCAGTCAAAGCGTTAAATAAATCTGTTTTGTTATTAACCACTTGCGGTGGCAAGAAATTCGCAGACGCGTGTGCAGGAACGGTCCAGTGTTTCTGTAACAATTGCCTAACGACGTGTATACCACGTTGTTGGCGATTTTGTGACAAAGGCATTACGACGTGCGTGACACGTCTTTCTAGCGTAAGTGGTTAATTGTAGCATTGTAAATCCTCAATACACTAGGCATCAGCCATGTACGAGGCAATTTGTGGCTACCATCGCTCTCATCCTTGCAAATACATGGATTCCAACTTCAAGGAGGTTCGAGGAAAGCCTCCGATTCCTACATATACAGCTTCCAGACTTTCCAATACTATCCCTATCTAAGGCAGGGCATAGGTAGGCTTACTGGTGAGTCCACTAAGGTCCACTAGGCCCAGAACGAAACGCATCCCTTCTATTTCATTTCGTCCCTTGCAGCACAATAGCGACACAGAGAGCTGAGAACACAGCAACTGACTTCAGCAATCGTAGAGGAGAACCTCCTCACCATAGATTATCTATTATCTATCATCTACCTACTTTACAATTGGACTTGGATCAACGTTAGGCTCAGAGTACTGGATCAGAGCTACGTGGTATTTTATTTACAAAATCCGAATAAAATGAACAGATCAATTCTAAGGTTCCAAAGGTGGTGTCTACCAGCGTTGACTACCATGACTGATCATGATCTCGATAAAGCACTACAGAGGCGAATATATTAAAAATTTCAGAAGATGGAGATCGCTATATCGTCGTAGATTGATCGAAGAATCGAATAGAACCGGAAGTATCGAAGGATTCGTCCGATTTGCCTGATCGGGAGCGCTTATGCTAACAACCGAACCGCAAAATTCAACGATGCCGTTTTCGCTGCTGCGAGGAACTGATCGCAGCTACGCAGAGATGTACCCCTATTTCTTCGCGTCGCATCAGGCGGAAGATCGAAGAGACATTTCGGTTTGAGACCTCTCATGTTGCGTCTATTCGCGACGCCTCGGTACCTCGACGTGAATAGTCGTGTACGGTTTCACACAACGACTGTGTTTCGACGTGAATAGGGAAAAAAGGTAAAAGAAAGTAGAGCGAGTGGGTCTACTGAGTTGATAGATCGCAAGAATAGTTGAATATTTGGTGATTTGTCTCGAATTTTTGGAATACGTGGAATTTAAGTAGTACGAAATTATATTGCGTTGACTTAATAGCAACCTTTTATTTAGAAATTTAAAATCCTTCCCATGAATTTTATTTCGTTCAAATTAAGTTCAGATGCACCTAAATTAAATGTTTAAGAAGTAGGAAGCAATTAGAAATTTATTTTTCACTTAGTAGATACTTAGTATATTATTGAATTGCAATGCACGAAGAATTTGAAATTAAACTAGAATCTTCGATACAAAGGTATAGGTTCAAACTGAGTCTTAAATGAAAATTCTCGAAAGTTACTGCGACCGTCTATACTTGCACACTATACATCTATAGATCGAAGTATAATTCCAGAAGAGTATTAATCTCTCCAGATGCACCTCGTTCTATCACGGCGACAGATGGAGCGCGACGAACCCTCACATCGAAGATAATAAGAATCTCCTGGAACATCATTCAAAGTACATTCCTCACGGTAGAAACCCACAAATTCCAGATCATCCTGTTTTCACCGAACAAACTCAACTTTTCTCGTTCGAAGTTGCAAAGAATACCAAGAATTCGAAGTTCCCCGACGCCACGAGCGATCCAGCATCAATCGGACGAACGTGTTTCCATTCGACAAACAGTTTCTGCGCTTTCTCATGGTAATTCCGCGATATATAGAACAGGAATTGATTATCGAGAAGGGAATTACGATGAAACACTGTAGAATTTTAAATTTTCACCACACACGATACCTTGACGTTATTCCCATCCGGCCGGGCTGGTCGGAAGATCTAGGACAGGTCTGGTTTACGTCCGAATTAGACGAAGCTTCCGTGAGAACCGTGTTCCTCTTCGAGCAGTGCTTTCACGTTAATAGAGGTCTGATACGATCGAGAATTTTTAAACAGCGGGACTTCGAAGTATCGGACAGGAGGAACGTATAACACAGTCAGACATTACAGAACATCGTGCAAGCTTCAATCTTTCAATCAAAAATAGAAAAATGACAGTGTGGTCTCGATAAACCTAATTCTCCTGGGATTTCACAGGACGACTAAAATCTTGGAAAGTCTAGAATTAATTTTGTGGGGGTCGTCCCTCTACGGTATTGATACGATGATGGATCGTGCAAGCTTCAATTTCGATCAAAAATACCAAAATGACAGTGTGGCCTCATCGAACCTAATTTTCCTGGGATTTCACAGGACGACTAAAACTTTGGAGAGTCTAGGATTAATTTTGTGGGGAGTCGATCCCCCACGGTGTTGCGATGATGGTAGCGTAGTTTCTACGGTATTATCGGTTGTTATCCCCTTGGTCGTTGTGCTATGATAGGGTAGCAGGTGGAAGCACACAAGGAAGGGATGCTTTTCGTCAGTAAGGCTTCCTAGCAGGCTCTTCCTTAAACGAGGAATATTTAGGTAGCGTAGGAACTTGCATTTATGGGTGATCATGGATTCACCGAGGACTTGCGAGAAAGTCCTCGAACCTCCTTCAACTAAGAATCCATCTATTAGCAGGAGTGTGAACGTTGATGGCTACAATTTCTTACAACTATTCTTGTTTCTTATCCCCTTTCATCTGAGATCCATACGAAGCCTGTTTCGTCACCCACGACCATCCATTTGCCCCACTACCTGATAGAACCAGCGTTACGACACCATAGATAATAAAAACCGTGAATCTACTTAAACCCAAGATCGTGTACCAAGATTTCTCATCCACGAAGCACGATAAATCCCGCAGATCGATTCCATCGTGGTCACCCAACGCAAAAATGCGAATAATTCCGCGCCAAATATCTCGCGAACGGTGCATAGTCTGTGAAACCCGTGGACTTATCAAACATTCATCGACACGATTCGCGTCTCGAATCCTCTCTCCCTCGGTCGTATTCTTCGGACGCATTGTTCGCATCCTCGATCACGGTTATTCATTCCCAAAACAAGGAGCCGGGTATCGCGATCGATCGTCTGGCTCGCCGATAAGTCTGCCACACTCCGCACATGTCCGTCGACGCCGGTGCCATAACGAGCTTTACTACTTCTTAAAACAATGCTGCGAAGCCTGTTCACACCGCGTCGGTGTATCGACCATCGCGGACGAGCCCGTCGCCTTTACGAGCACTCAAGACGAGAAGCCGGGAGGAAGAGGAAGCGAGACGAAGGGAAACACAGGGACGAAAGAAAAGACTACCCTCTCGGAAGCGCAATCGCGAAATATTTCCTCTCAAGTTCGATAAACAAGTCTGGCCCGGCGAGTTTTATAGCGTTAATTCCAGGTACCCGGTGAGAAACTTGGATATTCATTCGCGGGAAATTGAAATGGGACAAACTGTCGCTGCACCGCTTTATGAACTGCGAAACTTGATTTCGACGACCCGTATTCGCGTGCACAACTTTTCTTCCAAAGTTGCTTCCTCGATCCGCCACCGGACCGCCAATTCTTCAGAAGCTCAGGCACCTCGGCCGCATCCATCTCTGGTCCACTCCAACGCCGTTCCCTCCATTTTCTTTCGCTCCTCACCCTTCCTTTTTCCCTTCCTTTTTCCCTTCCTTTCTCCGATCCCTTTCCAGGGGCAGCACGTGAATTTATCAACGGCGTGCAAAGTTTGCGAATCAAAGTTGTATCGAAATGTTTCCCGACACCGTGCTTCCTGCGTGCGCTGCCTGCATCCTCGTTTCATGCAACTCTGCCTGGTTTTTCCGGTGCCGACCGATAGGAAGTCAGCAGCGGATGTTCGACGAGGAGACGTTAAATGTTTCGCGAAACGCGACGTACTTTCGGTGCATGACATTTTAATGGAAGTTCGATCAGAGGAGGTGTAGTGTACTTCGATGGTACTGGTGTCGGAATTGCTTGATAATTCCCCTTTTTCGAGAGGAAAGACTCGATATTGCTATTTTTATAGCCACGTCTATAATCGATTATTTGCAATTGTGAACATTCTGCTTTATCAATTTCGTTTGATTAACACTTTCACTGCAACGTTAATCATATATGATTGAGCACGGCTTGAATATAATCGCTGATTAGAAGATACTTTGAAATAAAAAGTGTCCCATTGAGCAATTAAAAATTGTTATTAGAACAAAACATGTGATTTCGGCACGGCAGTCAAAGGGTTAATCGTGTAGGAAAACCAACATTTTGTTTCCATTCTTAACGACATCGAGGGTCCCGAGTCAATGGAGGCCTGGCGTATGTCTTTACGACTAGCGCCCCATGACTCGCGGATACGGGGACCACGACACGTGGGCTAGGGTTTCGAAAAAATCAGATTACTGGCGACCAGAGAACGTTATAGACCATTTCCTAAGAGTGACATCGTTTTCTCAACACCAGTCCCTTCAGGAAAATAATAAAGCTAGTCGAAACCCAAAATAGTGCCTTTCCCTTCATCGACACTTCACGATATCCCTTCAAAAATTTCTGCAAGTTTCCGACTAAATCCATGCTTGTATCGTTGAACGAACGATGAAAATCACTTTTATGAAAATTCCGAAATTATTCCGAACTCTTCAACCCTCTTGAAATAATTACAATTTCAACAGGTTCTCCGGGAGATATCAATCTGCGAAACTTCTGGACATTTTTCGTCGAAGCTGACTGTTATACGCGGGTAATAAATCCTCGCGATAATTCTTCGATCCCGTCCATTTTGGTAGAAAATCCTGCGTGTCAGTGAACAACGAAATTCCCAATTTCGAGTGCCAACAAGGAGCAGCCGATGACACCTAACATTTCCAATAACCACCTTCTGAACAGAAACGCGGAACATTATTCGGCCATCCATCATCCCGATATAAGAATATCATTTACCTCGTCTCCGTTCACGCGTTTGTATTTTGCGGGTAACACGTTCGCGTCAGAAAGGCCTGTATATCATGATTAAGTCAATGCGCGACGACATCAATACCTTCGCCACGATATTTCACGGTGTCGAGCACGAACAGTTGACACTGGCCTCGCGTTTCCGCGCCATTGTGGCCCGTGTAAGGCCTGGTACACACGTACGTCACGTCTGCTCGTTCAGGCTGTATATTTTTACAGACAAATACGTGCATTTCCATGCACAAATATTACGGCTGATCGAACAGGTGACGAATTATCGGCAGTGCAAAGTTGGGAATAAAAATTACTAGCGTGAATTTGTGAAATAAACACGTATACGATGGATGACTCGATATCTGATCTTGAATATATCGTTAAACTTTAATGATAGGAGAAGAGAGACTTAAACTCGATATATCGAAGTATCGAGAGTTCGTATTTCATGTTTTACAGTGTAAATAAATTTTTTAAATTGAACCTTTAAATAAAGATTCTTTTTTAATTAATAATATGTTGGAAATTTTAGCTCTGTCGAGAGATCATAATAGGAGAAGAGAGACTTAAAATCGACATATCAAAGTATCGAGAGTTTGTATCTTATATTTTACAGTGTAAATAAATTTTTTAAAATGTTCCTTTAATTAAAGATTCTTTTTGAATTAATATGTTAGAAATTTTAGCTCTGTCGAGAGATCGTAAGTTCTGAAGCAATGTTTTTGGAGATAGAGAGAGGAACGTTTAGAGATGAACAGAAAGGACAGCTATCCCGAAAATCTCTAAAATTGCACAGAGAGACGCGTAAAAAAGTCGGATCCACAAAGCCGACCGATATAACAGCAGCTGAAAATTTAATTGACTTGAAACTGTCCAGAACATACTTTCTAATCCTGCAGGCAGGACCACTCGTAAATCCATCGGCTTTATGACTTTATTGCTTATGTATCCGCTAGCTTATCGCTCGCTATCGTAAACCTTTGCCTCTGCTCCGAGTGCTCGCTTTACCGGAGATACAAAATTTAACGACTCCACCAATCACAGCGAAGGGATCAGACATCCTCTTTAACACGGAACGTAAAACCACCTAACATCGGTTATCACTGTCGGACTCGAACGGATTCCAGGATCCGCGTAAACAAATTACGTTAGACTACGCGAAAGTGAGAACACACTTTCCCTCGTCGTTCTGCGATGCAAATTTTCCGAGATTCTAATCTGAAAATACGCTTTGACAGAATCTAGCTTTGATAAGATAACTCGAAAATAAATCTAAGCTGAAAGGAAATTTAAATTTAAAATTTCAACGAAACCAGAATTAATAGTAAACTGATTAAAATATCTACAATTTATCTGCACACAGATGCGTTCAAAATGGTAAAAATGACTAACCAATGACACTCACAGACACACAAAGACAACTCTTTGCACTGGAGAGGTGCCTTTCAGTCGTCATTCAATAAAATTTCGAAGATCCATATTAATTAATATGTCAAATTTAAAATAACGTAACTGTGTGCGAGGTATCGAAATTAAATACGTGTTACGTATTAATTATTATATAATTTCTTATTTACTGCTGAAAATAACATCGTCAGCTTTGTAGCAGAAATTCTTTGAACTTCTACTCTTCTTTAATCACAAAATGGTCGAGTGCAAAGGGTTAAATGAACGCGAGTGGCGATTAAAGAATCATAGTCAGTCGCGTGTAACGGAATGAAAAAATTGCAACGTTCGAGAAGATGCAACGCTCGATAATTAATAAACGGTTATGTTTCAGGCAGTTCGCAGGCTTTCCATTTTGCAGCGAGACGCGAGCGGAAAAGCGAGGCGAGATAGCCGTGTGCAGCAAGCTTAACGCGCTTTGACGCCGGCAACTGTGCTGGCAAACACGAGGCCCGATTAGAATATTATCGCCATAACGGCGTGTACAATGGCGAGTCGCGTGGCGATCTATGGTTTCGCAGTGTCACGCATGCTATAAATTAACGCCACGCACCGGCCAGCAGCCGAGGGTTCACTCCGTGCTCGTGATACTTTACTCCGGAATTTCTGTATTTCGTGTTACACGCCGCGAGCACGATCGCTGCCACGCGGTCTGCTAATTCGCTTCATCCCTCTTCGCCATCGCGCGCGCGCGCGTGCGCGCACACATGCTCGTTCTTCTTTCAACGCCGAATGAAAACATCGCCATTCTTCGTTACCATAATCACGAGCAGAGTTGCTCTCCTTTATTTTCGGATAAACTTTTCAAAGTTTGTTTCTCGTTAAATCGCAATGAAGCAACACACAGGAGAATATGTACCATCCGAAGCGACCGATTTCGATCTCCGATTCTTGGATCTAGAATTCTCACAGTCCCTGCTAATTCGCCGTACACTCGTTCCGTCTATTTGCGTAATCGACGACGCAGGGCTGGTTACAGAGGGAATTTTCAATTTTCTTGTTTAACCACGATCGTGTTCAATCGAAGGGCAAAATGGAAAATTTCATCGAGATCGGAAAACTGCTCTTTGTTGCCTTGCGAATTCCATTTTTATACATTTTTGTTCGTTTGTTTTTTTTGATTGGCTATTTTTTGCCGAATCTTTATTGTGGACCACGGCTGGTTTGTTGGCAAGAGAAAATTGATATTGCGTTTCGAAATGCTGAATTCGGGAATTGTTATTCCAATTTTTATAAATTTATCTTTTATTCATTTCCTTGTCCCACTCGATGCAAATTTTTCGTGAATTCGCTATTATATTTTCGAGCGTAGCAAATGTTCAAATATATTTAATTAATTCCCCACTTTTCCCATTTACCACATTCCTGTTTTCATTAATTTTACCCTTCGTTAGTCGTTTACCCTCGAAATCACGTTTTGTATTTTACTCTATCCCATCAAACTTGTATTTCTCGATATTTTTTAAATTTTCTTTCGCATGGTATGCGCCACGAAACGAACAAACGCAGCAAATACAACTAAATTATTTTATTAATTATTTTACTAATTATATTACTCTTACGAATTACTTATACAACGGAATTAAATCCTGGCTAGTTAATGAAACCACATGCGCCATTTCGTTAGCTTGTGCATGAAATCTAAATGAAAAATCGAATCGAAATGCGCATCGCAAAAATTATCCAGTCGTCCCTACCATGACGGGGGAATAGCCTTTGGAAAATATGCAAATACCGTGATAATCGATGAAAAACGAAGGCGTGGAGGTATAAAACGGTGCCCCGTGGAAATCGTAATATCGGCACATTGTAACGATGCTATTGGTATTCCCATAAATTCGCTTAACCGAGATGCACGCCCTTTACCATTCGCCGTGTGCTTAAATGAAACTCGTAGGTCCCTTCCTGTGCCGTTCCGCCATTTACAAGCTGACGCTGCAACGCGTGAAGCGGAAAACACGTTAAGAAGAGAAATGCTGCTGGAAATAAGGAAGTTTTTCCTTCGTCGTGAAATTCCCGAACTTCACTTCCGCGATGGTATCGATAACGCGACGACAACGGGGTACATAACCACGACAAACGCGAAACATCACGCCATATTTCATTCCGCTATCACCTGCTACCCATCTTTGCAACCGCGTAAGGATGTAATGCACGAAACGTACTAAATTGTGTTTTGTTACCATTAATCTACCGCTTTGACCAAAATTATTACGACAGAAATTGTAGAAACCATTGTCCTAGCAAGGGTGCTCCATCTTGAGTGCAAGAAGACGCTCGTATAATTACGTGGAAATTTCTGAACGATTAGAAACAGAAAATAAATTAAATTACAAGTACCAATCGATGCTTCTGCCATTTCATAATGGATACGATGAAATATTAAAGTAAGAATTTGATCGTTTCTCGCGTTTTCAATTCAAATAGCAAAAATGTAGCGAAATAATGCTCGTATCGGCCTCTTCGCGAATATTTAACGGTCTTTAACAACAATGAAAAGTGGCGAACAATGCGATACTCTAATTCGTGTACAATTGCCTAATAACGCAATGCCCGTGGACATAATGGTAATAGGAAATGCATTATATTCCGCGCAGCTATTTCAAGCCATTAAACGTTATGCATTTAACAATTCCGTGTCGTGCAATTTAGCTTCCTCCGAGGGAATGTTTCAACGTGCAAAATTGATCAATCTCGCCGACGATAAACTAATGACTGAAACGGAACAACTCCCCGTCTTTTTAACCGCGAATATTCCTGGCAAATAATTCCCCGAAAAATGATACGCCTTTAAAATCTTCCTTTCTAGCCACGTAATTTTTCAAACCTTTTATCAAACCGCGCCCGGCCTCTATTTCCAAATCCTTTCACCGGAATCGCGAAACGAGGTTCAACGGACGTAAAAATCTAAATTTTAACGAGTACGGAGATCACTTTGAAGCGGAAGACACTTTAAGCGTCCCAATGCTCGTTTAACCTCGCCTCGAAAGCCGCGAGATTTGCAGAGTTTTAGGGGGGGAAAAAATAGCAGGAGGAACAATTTTGAGCGAAAACGTGGTAGGATTTTTGAAAAAGATATAACAGAACGCAGTCGGTCAGCGAGATTCATAAACGTCCGCGTATTTCAGCGACAAGACTCGCTTGACGTCTCTCACCCCCTGGAGATTCGAATTTATCAATTTATTTATTTATTCGTGAACATCAACGAATATAGAACCCGATAGGTGTTCTTTCAACTCGAAGAACAATGTAGTAGATGCAGTAAAAAATAAAATTACAACGTTATTCCTTTATTGCAGTTACGAGTCGTGGTGGCGTTAGTGAGTTACGGGTCGTGGTGGCGCTAGTGAGTTACGTGGAAGACCATTCACTTCGCGATAAACGTACTCGTAAAGAGGTTAACATCTCTTCTCTTCTCGTGTATTCCAAGACAATGTTTTCTATTAAATATAACAAAACGTGCAATAAAATTATACCAGTGGAAGAAGCTACAACAATTCCTGTAAAAATGCATTGAAATGACATTTTTAAGACGCAACGCGCACACATTCGCGAGTATGCAAATTAATATCGATCCTCGAATTTACTGCGGACACGAGGTCTATAAAAATTATAGAGAACGCGTTTATGTAGAACCAGGGCCAGGTTGATTCATGCGAAATCGATATTAATACTGTTCATAAATATGGAAACGCGGCGAGGTAAGAATCGTTAATATAGCGGAGCGATTCTCGTTTCGACGCGGAGGCAACACGAACCCGCTGTTAATTAATCGGACGTCGATAATTAAGGGGAAGTCTGCTGGGTCGCTATTCGTCTCCTGATACGAGTCTTTCGTCCGCAAATATTTGTTCCATCGCGATGTTTCCTGACCGAAAATATCGAGCTGCTGCTCTATGGCTAGCGATATTGAAATAATCTTCGAACTTTTCTGACACGAATTTGCTATGCAGTAGCGTATTTCCTAGGCTTTTCTGAAGAAAGGACCATCCAGAAACAATATTAAGATGATGTTCACTGTTGGCAGTATGGTAAAATATATACCGGGATTCTGCCGTCATCCAACCATTGTTCGTATATTTGTCAGAGCCGTAGTCATGGGTAATCGACACCAAAATCATCGTCCAGAAGATCTCTTTTTTAATATGCATTACATGTACATGTTTTCGAGTATTTTTTGGCACTAATAGCAAAATTATAAGAAATTTCTCTACGTTACTCATAATTTGAAATCATAATTTGAATTTTCGTTGTTATTACATAAGTGATACATCACTACTAATGACTTTTTAATAGGAAATTGTTATAAAATGAACTCCCATCTAATTGTCAAGATGAGAATGAATCTCCTAATGTCTTTATCTTTTGCGAGATATTTTATTTCAGCTGAAAACTGTGCATTTGTAGAAAAATTCGGAATTTTTTAAAACTGAGGTTGAAAGGGAAATTTCGATTTCGGATTCGTTTACAGGAAGATAAACTCTACGATAATTACCCAGTGGATATTACAGATTAAAATTCGCGTTGAAAAGACTAATTAAATCGTCGACTAATAAATGCATCGACGAGTCGCTGAGATTGAACGAAACAAAATTGCAAGGAATAAAATACGTTTGTTTATCGCGATATCCACTGACAATTATCGACAATGTCCCTCGACTACCATGGTTGATTTATCATGATGGAAAACAATTGAATCGAGGGGTAATAAATGTATCGGAGAGTTGCTGAGACCGAAGTGTGAAGAAATTGTCAACTCCTGTTAAAGAAGAGTATATTCAATAATTTCGATCTTCCATAAAAATGATCGACAATGATCTTTCTTTGATGACAGATAGCCAAAAAGATGGGTAGAACAGTCTAACAATAAATCATTGCATTATGCTATACCTAATTTCATACAGAGCGAGGCACAGAATAAAAGTTGAAACTTTAAAATTAGAATTCTAAAGCGAACTGAAACTCTCGTGGGTCATCTATAACCCAACGATCCCAATTAAGGATCAGTCGGTCCACTAATTTCGAATAAATTAAAGATGTTTGTATTTCATTTTCCGGCCGCAATTTAAAGTTTAAATTAACATCTTGAGTCGAGCCGCTGCTTTTAAATCTACGTCCCGAGCTCCTCGAGTATTAAATCCGAAATAATTTCCGTCCACCACATTTCTTCGAAATTTTCCAAACTCACAAATTCCATAATTAACTTTATCCTCGTCCCTCGTGAACTAATATCCATTATAATTAAATCGACAGCGCCATAGATACATATACTTCCAAAATTTATCGCGTATATAACTTCTTAAGGTGCTTCTTACTCAAATATTTCGCTCCGCAAAAATTTTACATTTCTCCAAACTATTAACAATTTTCTTAACAAATCAAACGTGTATACAAGCGATTTCGAAGCGAAGATAATTTCCAACAAATGAAAATAATAATTAATTAAGAGGAAATTTATTAAATTAATTGGAAGCAACATCTGTGCACTCGCAGTGCTTCAACGACTATGGTCATCCAAAATTTGACCCTCTCGGTATACCCACATCGAATTTAGTCAATCAATAAAATTTCCAATTAAAGCACTATACTATTCCCCTAAATAGTTAAGCAATTAACTATTTCCCACTATTGCGTAACAGGATCATGCGCAGTCGCGAGAAAGACCACCGTCTCTGCAGAGCTAGAACCTGAGGAGCGAGCGGAAACATAAGTTCACGAACCCAGTCATGGTAACGCGAGTTTGGTAAAAACGAGAATTAGGAATATAGGCGGCGCTGCCAGGTTAAATATCGAGGTATCGTTTTCCCATCCCTCTTTCTACCTTTTTTCTCTCGTTTCCTCCAGGACAGTCGTGTTTCAGCAGGGCGGATGTAAAAGCTCGCGTAAAATATCTTCGACTCATTTCCCGATATATTCATGACCGTGGCGCCATCTACGAGGTCCATACATCAATGATAACGTCCTTATTGGACGGTTCGACGATACAGGGATTCCGTATATCGGGGCGGGATTAAAGTATCGCGACTTTCGAACCCGCACGAAACGGGTGAACGCGAGCTCGCGATGGAAACTCGTCGACCACGAAATTCGCGCAATTTTCCGCGAAATTGCGTCCGCGAAGATTTTATTAATTCGAGAGGCCGCGCGAGGAACGGGCGCCATTTTGGCTCGCTGGACGAAAGATTCGACCCTTCGTCGTTCCACTATAAATGCAATAATTCCGAGAGACTTAGGTGAATTCCTTATTTCCTTTGTATTTCCGTCCAACGACTAATCTCGAAATGGTATTTTGTATTTAGCGTATTGCAAAGGCAATTTCATTCAGACGAACTAATTTCCTCGAGGGACGTTTTGTTCCCCTTTCTGTGGTCAATTTGTAGATGTAATTTGCTCTGACGAGTGGAGTAGATGAATTCGAGTGAAATCTGGTTAGAAAATGAAATTCGTGTAAATTAATTCCTATCTCTTCACTGTTTTGTGGTTATTTGTTGAAAAATAAAGAAAAAGGAGCGAGGAGTTCAGTAATATGCTCACAGTTTGAAACTTTACGCATGAAAGCATGTAATGGGAAGCAACTTTCAACGGAGCGAAATTAAAAAGTGTAAATGATCGTTGAAACTGTCGTAGCGAGAAGTCGATAAAAATTGGATGGACATTTATGGTTGTTATTCGACTGCCATTGTAATGAGCGACTGGGATGGTCTATCGTAACCTTATTCCGTAATGGAAATACGACATCGCGATCCAATAGTCAATAACAGCAAACTCGTTAGATATTTCGACAACAACGATATTTCGAATAAAGAATGGTATTAATCTGGCTGTCGATATCTGGAACGTGACATTTCGCATAGTATTACAAGTAATGCAGCTTGTATCAGGTTTAAACCAAGGTGTATCGGTAAAATAATGCTTGCAAGCTTCCTGCGACAAACGTGCTCGATATTAGTTGTCAATTTCACAGGTGAAGTATAGAGAAATCCGCGAGTTTTTATGAACCGAGTATAGCTATTATATTTTCATCACAATGGCAGAATTATTTTATTGCGCAAGATATTTCAAGACATTAATTATCTAAACGTTCACCGAGTATGTATAGATAATAAATGTATGGTATTTCGATAGAAAATTTCATTATATAAATCTCTTTGCGACATGGAATACGAGATTCTTTATTCCGATTAAAAAATGAATGCAAAATAAATTATATATCGAAAAATGGAATTAAATGAAATTGTTAGCAAATATGAATATAATTCTATAATTTTTAACAATTTAATTGATATCGGTTTCGATGAATTTTGATTTAAACGAGTACTGCTATGTCAATGGAACGCGTGTCCGACCATAGCGGGTTTCCTCTACTTAATATTGGTATTTTCCTCGTATCTCGCTCGTTTTTCGGATTTTATTTGTCGTTTAATAAACGTTCACGTTATTTTAGATTATAAAATCGATGAAATAAAAGTGGAGTATCTTTAGATCAAGTATAAACTCATCGAATAATCTCAACCTCGAAATCTTCAGTTCATTCACAAAGATTTCTGCTGACTCCATCCAATTATCCGTAAAATCCGAACTTAGCCCCGAAGAATGTCCTCGAGACTCCGATTTCAAAACTCCACTTTCTTCCTTCGACCTATCTCTGCCAAACATTCCCTCTTAGCATCCTTGATCTAATAGCGGGCTGCATTATCGTTCAAAAAAAGGACTAAAAGTAAACAACATTCGCATGCTTATTCCTATAACTCTAACATGATATCCTCCACCCGCAAAAATATAATAAATATCAGAAATTAAACTTCAACAGCGCACAAAAATTTCACACAACCTTAATACTTGGAGTTTAACTTCATAACTTCAGAATACACGCGTAAAATAAAAGATATGCAAAAGGAAAAAATAGAAAGATTATTTCCACACGTTCATCAGAAATTAAGAAATTTCGATATTACCCAAAAATAATTTTCACATTTTAAATTCATAAATAGACATATACACTCCTGACACAAAGCTACCCCTATTTAAATACAACACCTCTGTCTTCAATTATAATTATTGCATACTTTCAAAACACTTTCCTTTACCCCAAAATTAACCTAGAAAATTACCACAGGCACGATTATCCAAACCCAATTAACCTCACGCCCCGTCGCTCACCCCGTCACTGCAACCACCCCATCGGACTCTCTATGCACGACGTCAAAGTGCACACACCGCCATCTTATTGACCAGGTCGCACGGACAACGGCTAGACACATTCACCGGCTCTTCGGGTATAAAGTATAACAGAGTCAAAGTGGCTCTCGATCTCGTGGAGAGTGCGGCGCGTGCTAATTTACAGCTCTCGTCGATAAAACGGGGCACGCGGGCCGCCCGTGGCGGTGACGCGCGTGAATGCGTAATGAGCGACGTATCAGCCCGTGGACTTCCTTTTTCCTATCAGCCGCTAGCTGGCGCACGTTTCCCGATCTGCGTTGGAACGTCGGCTAAGCGATATCTACGATAATGGCGGGTGCAGGCAGCACCGAAACGGAGTGGAGCGATTTACCAGCGAGGAGGAACGAAAGTCGAGCGAAAGGGGGCGGATTCCATCAGAGGAATGGCCATGTTGTGCGCAACGGAATCATGGTTAATGAATTTTCCCGTGATACCATGGAAATTGCACGAGGATTGCCTGCAAACGCTTCCCGTTCCGTGTTCTCCGATTAGATGGTCCGCTCGTAAAAATGATCGCGCCGCGGGTATTTCCACTTGCTGACACACCCTTTCGAATTGTCAGCTTGATATCCGACTGTTTGCGCAAATGTGCCGGTTGAAAGATGGTTATAGGCTGAGTTAAAGCGGTTCGATGAATCTCGGTCCGCAGACAGGATCCGGGTACGTGGTCTGAGACTGTGCAGACTAAAATCGGTCAAACTGGTCAACTGGAAATAAGGCTCGGGGATGTCTGACATCCTGGGGACCTGGCCAAGTGAGCTGTCTCCCGCAAGGGTATGTCCAACTTGCTCGAAGGTCCTCAAGATGAGGATAGGGTTTTTACAAGCCTGCCTGTCCAATATCTACGCGCGCGATCTCGTGGCAGTGACAGAGCTTGACAGTTGGTCCAACACCATCTTTCACCAGGTTCGTCGAAAGCACGTCTCGTGGCTTAAGAGTTAAGAGCGAGATCGTCGTAAGCCAAGGCTCGTTGGCCGATGTCTGACAGTCGCGAGGACTAGAGAAACAGCTGAATAAGATATAAAGAGAGAGCAGACCCGGTGATTTCGCGACACTGGCTAATTCTGTGCGAATTAACGGCGAGCAGTCCGAGGAATAAGCCTAATTATACCGTGTCCTTTGAAAGATGAACTCTTCGCGATTATGGAACAAGGGAGGAAGCTGAGCAGTCGAGGGAGCGATCATTAGCAGCTTATTATTGGTCTATGTTGTCATTGCCGACACTGGTGCGTTTGCACCCTAGTGCTGACGAGATTAGGGGGAGCGAAACGTTAGATGGCTAGGGGTGGGCGTTGGTCTATGGGTTTGCCATATGGTGCCGGTGTGAAAGGAGCACGGCGCGGAAGGTGACAGAGGATAAAGATTGGTTGGACTTTGATTTCGAATACATGAAAGTGACGAATGCTGATTTAATTCGAAAGGTATTGCAACGAGGGTATCGTGTAGTAGTACTTTATATGCAGGACTTGTCCATTCGAGGAAGACCCCTTGCTATGTATCCTTTATAAGGCGCACCTACTCCTGCGGTGACTGAATATTTATTTTGTGTGCACTGCACGCGGCAGAGTATTAAAGACATTCCAAATTCTTTCTGTGAAGGAACCCGAAAGACCCGAAAGCGTTATGTACAGACACATAACAGTGTACGTGTTGCGGAGGGACGAGAGTATCCAAGGCAGAGGGCTGCGTATAAAAGTATGAATGTCGAGTGATTGTCTCTTAGACAGCTTTCCACGTTCATGGCTGTCTCTCAGTGGTGAAAGCTTGGGAAAGTCTCGAATATATTTCGTAGACGCGTTGAACTATTCAATGGTTAGGAGAAGGATCAACATCGACTCAGGCTTGCTCCCTAAATATGGTCTGAAGTGACGCAAGGGTAGTCACCCTCGCGAGGAACTAAAGCAAATATCAACACGAACAGTGCAGTCGCACCTTTCGTGAAGTTTAAAAGACTTTGAATATCTTTAAAAAGTAGAAGCTTCATACAAAGACGTCAACGTGGAAACTGTCAATCGTCCTGATGAACTAATCTAGTTTTACTTTTTACGGAAACAAAGATACAAATACAGTAGAGAAGTATGAAAGAAATTACTATGCCTATGATACTAAAGTATAGGCACCGAATTATGAAAAAGGAACGTAATGTATGGATCTGAAATGACACAAGGGTAGTCACCCTCGCTACAAAATAAAGCAAATATCAACACGAACAGTGCAGTCGCACCTTTCGTGAAGTTTAAAAGACTGAATATTTTTAAGAAATAAAAGCTTGATACAGAGACGTCAACGTCGAAATTGTCAATCGTTCTGATGAACTAATCTAGTTTTACTTTTTACGGAAACATAGATACAAATACAGCAGACACATACGAAAGCAATTATTATTCCTACAATATTAACAAGTATATAGACTGAATTTTGACAGGAACTTAACGCCCTGCACGGGAATTATGCTACTCTCAATGATTCCTGTCATGATGTAGGATGATGATTTTGGAGTGCATTTCGGTAACCGTTTTATTTATGATAACGCGTTTTACAGGCTAACAAAGGATCCGCCCTTCACCAGCCTAACGATTGATTGGTACATAATTAATGAAGGGATTTGCATCGATCGATGCACGAAGTTGATGGTTCGATAATTACTTCGTTGATGTGGCGAGGAAATTCGTTTAGTCGGTGGAATTATAGAGTTTGAGATATGCTGTGATTGCTGGCAAATGTTGTTCAGCTGGCTGGCGGAATACGAATTGCGTGCTCGATGCTTGATTCCATATTGGAGAACAATGCATGATTTCGTTTCGATAATAAACAGAATCTTTGCGAGGTAAAGGGTCATCGCGGTTTGCCGGATATTCCAAGAGCAATCGCGAATTTTTCGCATACTCGAACAGTTTCATGAAAGTTCGAGCTTTCATAATTCATTTTATTAAAATTCAAGAGCGCACTATGCGACAGAAGTGTTTGCCATACTACGAGGAATTTCCATCACTTTAGCGGTGCTTTAATAATTTATCAACTTGAAAACTCCGGACTTAAAAGATCAATCTTTCACTGAAGAAAAACGTTTAGTGCATTCGCGGTGAAATTTTTATTTCTACCGAATATTATATTTCTCGGTTATTCGTGTCATCGATCGATAAAATCGATTGAATTTTCGCTTCCGGAATTTATCTGTAAATGTAAACGTTGCTGGAGGCACGTTTATTTTCGTGATTTTTTTATTTCTCGAAAGAATACTGCGTTATTGATCCACGAGATGCTAGTAGTAGCAGTATCTCTATTGGAAGTCATTGACCAGACAAAAGTTTCGCCGCGGAGTGTAGGTCAGATGTTTCGCCGTCCATTCATGAAACTTTGATCATACGGTAACAATGTAAATCCTGAGAAAAAAGATAAAACCGACGAGCACGCGAAGGTGGTGTAAGCACGTATTAAGAATTAAAGAGCTTTTCTTGGCAGAACGAAAATATTTGCCGATACGCGCACATGACAACTAGGAAGCCGAGTAAACTCGAAGCTCGCATTTATTATTGACACGATACAGACTCTTTCAAATATAAAACACTCGCTCAATTTTTTCCACCTCAGTTCCACTACTTTGATTCACAAAAATGTCTAAAATAATTATTCACGGGCATAAAATATATTACCCAAATTATCTAAATATTTATCACGTTGCTATACAAATCTTATTTCAATTTAAACAATTTTAGTTCTTTGGACTACAACCACGTGTGAGGCTCGTGGTCAAGTTTTCGAGCCAAAACTGATTATCACGAGCCTGGCCCGTGGTACATCGATCCGGTCAAAACTGACTATCACGGGCATGGCTCGTGGTACGTCGATCGGGTCAAATGTAAACACCACGTGTCACGCCCGTGATTTCTCAATGTGCTTTACTTCAATTATTAATTTTCATTCTATGTTGCATATTTGCAATTGATATACTACTCGAATTTTTGTTTCCAATTATTATACATAACGTGTATTATAATAATTACGAATTAAAATTTGAAAAATAAAGAATTGAGAATATTTTCCTCTCAGGTGTATATCTGCAAATTAATCCGTAGTATATTTCACCAGACTGAACACGGTAAACGACTGTTTACCAACTTCTAACCGAGCCACTGGAACTTCCTAATCAATTTCGTATTTCGAATTTTTACAACCCTGTCGGTGGAGCGCGAAACTGGAGGAATATAATCTTCATAAAAGCGTCGTTAGTTCGCGGACTTTGTAAAACTCGACATATAAAGCGCGTTAAAGAAGTTGCCGGTAACGGTGTAAGTTAAAAGTAATCACGGCGCAAAGCTTTCTGATGGGAAATTTATGGGCGGTACATTTGCGCGGCGTCGAAAGGCGCGAACTGATTCGCGCGATAAAAGTCGCGAATTACCTCGCGATCTAGCGAGAAAGAAGGAAAGGGCGTTAGCGACGAATCCTCGAATAGTGGGTAATTTAGTAAATACACATTTTGACCCATCGCGCTGGGAAATTCGCAAAAATGTGCAGGACAGTGCGCGACACAGGACTCTGTGCCCATAAAACTGGAGTAGTTGCACTCGTACGTTTCAACTTTCAGTCGCGAAAAAATATCGTGTACGCTCCTTTGGCTCCTAGCTTTTAGCTTTAACGGTTTCCTCTTTAATTGCTCGATTTTTCAAAAAATAAGCTCGTATAAATCGCGCAAAAAATTGCCCGCTGAAGAGCTACAAATCTGAGTACCAGGACTCGAAAAACGAGCTGAACTTTGTTCGAAACATCCTTTAGGTTCACGAAGGTTATAGGTCAATTTTTGTAACAGGATATTTTAGTATACGTACATTTCTTGCACTAAATCTTTATTCTCAGAGATAATATACGAAGAGACTTCATTTCGTTTTATTTTATTCAAAATTCGACGTTCTTCGATATGTTATAACGCTTTAAAAATTATTCGAGACGCGCGAATTAAGCGGAATATCCTGTATAATTTAAGATAAATTTTTCCTGCGAGAACGGAATATACGAAATCGAAATTCCGCCATCTCGCTCGGTCCGACGCTCTATGACGAAAATGATCACGTCGGAATTACGGTGGAAATTTCGCAGCCTAAGTCGCGGTTCCAGGCGATTGCAAGAATTTCTCAATTCCCCCGCAATTTTCGCAAATTGCTCGGTATCCGATATTTCGTTCTCGTAGCCTATTTCCACGGGGCGGAGAAAGATCGGTTTCAATCTCTAAAGAGTCGAGGCAAAATCGAAAGAATGCCATTGCAGGTGGCCGGATCGAACGGCGGCTATCGATCGCGCGCGATTTTGATAACGCTTTCGAGATGCAAATCTCGAGCGAGGGTGAAAAAGGTACGATACATCAGGTCGGTGTCGCAGCGAGACACGGCTGTGGAATATGTAAAAGCGACGGTATATATCTTAAAGGGATTTCGCGTGTCAGAGATGATCGATGATTGTGTTTCCGCGCCGTGGCTGGATCCCCGATGGGCCGCGATCGATGAAACGGCGAAACGGAAGTCGGCAGCATCTTGCCAGAGAGTGGCTCATATTTCTAGAGTTACTCGCAATCATATTGCACAGCGCGAACTGTTCCGCGTGAATTGCTGCGATCTTTGAACTTCGACTCCCCTGTGTCTCGCGCCACGCGAATTCGAGAGGTATCTGCCTACGAGATCTCGAAAATGTACCTGCTTCGCGTCGGATTCGCCTTTGTTACGCAATTCGCGAGATGGTTAATTATCCGTCGTTTAATGCTGCGCAGGTAAGTATCCAGGGATGGTCCATCAAGCATCTTTCACGTTATGCAAGTGCGACGCAGCTAAGAAACATAAGGAGGCCTCAGACATTACCTGTGTAACATGATAGTTGGTCGGTAGTCCCAAACCTTTGAACTGGCCCTAATGAATCACTCAAACCGTAACTACAAGACAGCCACCCCTGGGACCCATGACGCAAAAACAACAATAATCCCTGCACCAGCCAAAAATGATTATAAATACACAAATCTACAACAAAATAAAGCAGTACTACAACGATCGTCCGTTTCCAACAAATTTTTAGAAGCCTCTTACTCCAGCATCGATTATATTAATTATAATTAATATTTTTATACGAAATTTTTACAAGATGTGATTTAAGAAATGTATACCTTGAAAACGCTCAGTATTTAATAGAAAAAGTATCAAAATTAATTTCAATATATTTTTGAAGATGGTTTTTATTTCCAACCCTCACTGTGGTCTTCACCCTTAAGTTTAGTTTAATACTAATTTAATATGCGATATTTCCTCTGATATTTATTCTGTGGGTAGGATATAATTTTTAAAGAAATTGTTTACCAATTGTTTTATGGATTGATGGACTGTCGACCAGGAAAACTATGGTTGATACATATTAGTAGTTTGATATTTGTATAAGCTTTCTATTTTTCCCTGCCAATTAGAAGTCAGATTCGATGTCTTACCATAAGCTTACATTTCTAAGAAACACTTTCAGTTCGATATAATCCAAGATCATTTTTGTTCACCTTCTCAACGAGGAACCTACGAACCGTGTAAAAATTGAGGAACACTAAGCTTACATTTCTAAGAAACACTTTCAGTTCGATATAATTTAAGATCATTTTTGTTCACCTTCTCAACGAGGAACCTACGAACCGTGTAAAAATTGAGGAACTCCAATTCCAATTTTCATTTAAAATTGATAGTTGGTATTAACCAAGAGAAGAATGAAGAATGTTAATGTTGCCAAAACTAAGTGTACATCATAGACTCATGTACAGTAGAGATCACGAGTCAGTAGCATCAGGATCTCCAAATCGTGAACATTTATTTAACACTAAACGCACCACGACTTAAATGACTATTTCAAAACTTTTGTTTTAAAACTCTGCATTTAATTCTATGGCTTTAGTCACTTGACAGCGTGATTTATTTTGTAGTATACGTACAATCAATTTTTCAATATTTTCTCTTATTTCGTTCTTTAAAGATTTTTCTTTTTCCCTTTTTCCATCCACCGAATTTGACCAGCTGTGATGGGTTTAACGTTAACTCGGTTAATTATTCCATACATGTATTTGTAAATAATCAATAAACTATATCAAATTTGCAACGAGAATATTTCACCGTTCCCAAATCTCATTGGCAATTCAACGTTACATATATCGAAGATAACAATGATTCGTCGATCTGTTCTAATATTTACCTTTAAACCCCGCCCTAGGTGTTCATCCGCGAATGAAATCGTCGCGCTCGAAGAATCCCCGTGTCATGTGTGCGTTAATTAATCCACAGTGGACCACCAGGCTGACAAAGTTCGCGCGCGAAAAAGACTTGCCGGACAAAGCGTGGACACAGCATAGGAAATTCGTTTTCCGTGTCGCGAGGCGGAGATTCGCGCGCGTAAAATCGGATTATGACTCGACTTTCGCGAGATCCTTCGTCACCGAACTTATCACCCGGGGATGCAAACGCGTGAGAAATTGCGTGCGCGAAATTCCCGGGATGAGCGCGTTTAATTTGACTCCCGACGCCGACGCGCCGCGGCGCTAGTGATTTATTAAAGAAACGCGAAAACATTTTAATGGCGCGCAAACGTGGCGCGATTCCTTTTCGCTTTCATTGCACGCGCACGCCATACGTAATAATTAAACGAGGTATCACCGCCATTTCGAATAATTCGAATCTTACGCGCGCGTTTAAACAAAGACGGAGAAACGAATTAATCGCGTGTTTAAATAAACGTATGAACAATCGGTTTCGTTTCTTCGGAATTTTAGTTCGAGGGAAGTAAATACGTTCCGGAGTGGATTCGGGGTGGTGTCACGGTATTCCGTTTTTATTTTGAAACGTGCCTCGTTTTGTATAAAAGCAGAAGGCAACACCGGGAGGGGTTGAATTTTTCGATCGAACTTAATTAAAAATCAAAGCTGTCCGATGCGCGAGAGAGCAGCTGGATTATGCAATTTCATCGGACGAATAAAATCGAGTCGTATTATGCAAACGAGTGTACGTCCTTCCTTTTTTGGGGAAGTTCAGTCGTCGCGATGTGAATAAAAAGGAAGAAAACGGGAAGAATATCTTTTCTCCTCGGATTCGGGGAAATGACAGGTGAAATGGCCACGTTTTAAAGTAATTTCGCTTTTACCGCGTCCATTTCACTTTATTATATATTTTTATTAATCCAATAAATTCGCTATGGGACTATTATAGTAAAGCAGTCTTTATTATCCTCGGTGAATAAAATTCGAGTCATTGTCAAATTAATAAACTACCACCGAAATATTATTATGATTAATTAATTCCATAATCCCTCTGCTATTATATTATACAAAGAAGTCAAAATAATATACTTTATTCTCTAAATGAATAATATCGATTTTTATCTCGATAATTATTATTACAATTCACGACTTACTACGTATTCCATAATTCGCGATTCTTCGTGGATTAAAGTTTCGCAAATTTTAATTACGAAGACGAGATCATCGACGAACACGAGAGTTATTTTCGACAAAGTATTAAAAAGACGATGAAAACGGGGAGCGAAGCGCAAGAACGTTTAAGAACTCACGATCTCGATACGCTTTGATAGAAGAGGCAACAGGAAGGATCGATGTACGAGGGTGGCTAAGGGCCCACGAGAACCTAATCAACGAGACAGGTAAGTACACGAGTGTAGATAAGCGATCAAAGCGATAGCGCAGGCCACGTCGATCATTTAAAGAGAATAGATATGTGTCTCCTGGAGAACATCGTTGCAAGCACGAAGCAGATGCGCTTAACGATGCGGGTGCATCGAGTGCATCGTATTATTGACCTCTGAAGTGCAATACCTGTCTCAAAAATAATTTATCTCGACAACGAAAATTGGAGCTATGGTTCCCACTGTCAAATTTTGAACAGAAATTTGAAAATGAAGAATAAGCGTAGAAAATGGTAATTCACAGTTCACGTAAAGTGTATTAAATATTTTATCAATTTCATTGGACTTATGTTAACGATAATTTATTACTTTGTACTCTGTTCGCTGTCTGGAGAAATACACCTTGCCATTATTGATCACTAGAGAGGGATGAGATTTTCTTCTCAAACGATCGAAGCTTCCCTCTGTGAATTTCCTTGTGCCCTAATTCGCAGATATAAGAAAGAATACTGATACGAATTCATCCTAAATTCCTCCGTGAAGTCGTCCAACTTTTTCAATTTCCAACTATCGAAGCTCATGAGCGCCCCCACGCCCCCGTTCCTTCGGAGTAAGAATAAATTCCCAAAATCTGCTAATAAAATTTAATGAATCTCATTTCGCGAGGGGTAGTCTCTCATCGGCGTTACTTATACGAAATTTATTAAATCGGAAACAGTTCCCTCGTCTATTTAATTAAACTTTGCATTTGATAAACGAACTCGCGAATTACTCGAGACTTCGTAGAATTCTTCGCTTCAACTAGACTTCGATATCGATAATAGAATTTTCAAGCTTGGCAAGAATCCTTTCCCTTTTACTCTGCTATTACTAACTTCCGAGAAAACAAGCACTTGAAACATTCAAATGTTTACTGCTCTCGAATACCTTTTAACTCGGACAACCCCATCCAGCGAATCTAAATACCATCTTATTTAATTTCCTGCCTAGACAATTTTACCTAATCGTTTAATAAACGCTCGACTATTTTTGTATTTACTCGTTCCTCGATTTCCGTAGCCATCTGTAAAAATAAAGGCGAATATTAATGAAGACGCTACCTCGAGTATTCGCGCGCGAAAATAACAATACCTTCTTCCCGCGTGAACCGTAGCAAGTCTAACAAGAATCATCGCCGACAAAAGAAATTTCTCCCCTCTTCACTTGATCGCGCAAACAACCACCTATACTGCAGGCATCGGATTAATTAGTATCCCTTACAAAGAACTTGGAATCCTGCGCCGCGAGGCACAACACGCCCAGCCCTCTATCTCTAATTGGATCCTAGTTTAAGTATACGCCAGGAAGCTTTTGAGGCCACGTCATTCTGTTTGAAGGGGCTGGAAGAACGAGCAAGGGATGCAGGGGAAGAACAGAGGCTAAATGGAGAGAGTCGCATTTCCTCCTTCAAGATCCTCGGATGCGATAAGCCGGCGCTTCGCACCTGAGAGCATCTCGCTGAGGAACGTATGATTATAGTCGACCATAGCGCGGTGAATTTATCGCGAAAATAATACTCGTCTTCCCTCGAAAATATTCCCCAACGGGTTGAGAAAGCGGTATAGGCTACTTTTTACGCCGGTGAAGCTTCGCGAGTTTAATCAGCTTGCTTGGCAGCTTCCGAGTGCAATGGTACACTCTGTTCTTCTCGAATTGCAGGAATTCGTTCCAGTTATAGGTGTCGCGATGAAACAAAAATGAGATATAGAAAGTTTCGAGTTGGAATCAAATTTATCGTTACAATGGACCGTATGATACAACGGTGAATTTAATCCTTTGACTGCTACGCCGAAATCACATGTGTCACTGAGGTCGCCGCGTTTATCTTATTGACAGTCACGGGTGATCACCGTGGCGCCTGGGTAACGATTGGCAGCGACTAATTGTTAATTTTTATTTAATTTTAGCAACTGTAAGTAGTTCAAACGCTCCGGTCACCAATGACCACCGTGACGCCTTGGTAACGGTTGACAATTGACTAACTGTCAATTTTTACAATTTCAAGTAGTTGAAGCGCGCTCCGATCACCAATGACCACCGTGACACCTTGGTAACAGTTCACAATTGACTAACTGTCAATTTTTAGAATTATAAGTAGTTGAAGCGCGTTCCGGTCACCAATGACCACCGTGGCATCACAGGAGAAACCCTGGCCGGTGACAGTGCTAATGCCAAAATATTTCCAAACGAGCAAAGGAAATAGTACAGAGTGCATTTTACGTCGGTGAGACTTTTCAGATTTAACCAAGTACGTCGGGATCTTTAGAGTGCGCTGTACATACATTCTATTCTATCCGGATTATCTTTGTCCGAGTTATAGGAGTCGTGATGAAGGAAAAATACGATATTGGACACGTTGGTGCTAGGTTTTATATTTTATGGAATACTATGTAATTGGTGCTTTGCGTTGGAAATGGAGCGTCTCATTGAGAAACGTATGGTTACGGTCAGCCATGCTGCCGTAAATTTATCACGGAAATGACGCCCATCTTCTCGTCTTCTCTTGAAAATATTTCCAAACGAGGGAAGAAAGTGTAGGATACTTTTTACGTCCGCGAAGCTTTTCAAATGTAACCAACTCTATCTGGATCTTGAGAGTGCTATAGCTACGTCCTGCTCTCCTTAAATTACACTCGTTTGTGCCATAGACGTCGGGATAATGGAGAAATATGATATTGAAAATTTCACCACTAGGATTTACATTTTACGAGCCATTTTGTAATCGGTGAGAGGTTTGCAATGGAACTATTTCATCGAGATCCTGAGGAAATATGAACTTCTCGCGTTGAATGGAGCTTATGGAGATAGCATGGCCGAGACTTTGAAAACAGCGTGATATTCTCCTCCATTAACACATTACAGACTGCATGGACTATCTGTGATGCACGATAGTAAATGCGAGGTTTTCATTAGTTGAAGCAGCTGGCTTTTTGATCTATCGATCAAGCTAGATGGATTTAGAAAATTCTTTTCTAATTAGGTAACCCGGCGAAACTTTTCCCATTGCTTTTAAAATTCTATCAAAGTCCTGAACTCTCGTACGATACAGAGTGCACATACCTATAAACTTTCCTTCCCTTCATAATTGAAAAAGGGAGAAGATATATCGAAATTTTTTGACACTTCGTATCAAGTTATTAAAGCAAAATTCTCGAGAAAATTTCATTAGAAAATTTCGAAGATTTTAAATTAAAGCCTATAATTTACAAATTAAAATTTATCATTTCGAAAAAATTTTGCGAAACAATTGCGAATTTAACACTAAACCTACTGGTACTTTACACATACCTATTCTTACTATAAGGGGTCATATGAAAATAAATATGAAATAAACGTTGATTTTTAGAAAAGGATTATTAATTTATTAAAGGAAATAATTCGCAAGATAACTTTTCAGTTATAATAAAATAATCAAACCTGTATTTTCATTTCTACAAATCAAATATTTAATTTATTATACTTTTTAGATATACCTGGTTTCTCATATAAATTTCTTGCAAATTATGCAAATTTGAGCAGTTTTATTACCGGTGCACGATATTAGGAGGAAGTTGAGAGAAAAACGGAAAGCGAGAAATTAAACAATCAGATAATATAAGAATTAGAGAAAGTCAGATGAGCGAAAGAAGCAACGATAAATGTAGAATTATAAAGTAAATTTTGAAAAGGATCATTTGACTCCGCTTGGTACGTTTAGCGTTAAGTTCGCGTGGTTATACAGGAGAAGGAATTAATACGCATAGAAATTATTCCTCGTCGTTGCACCAACTGCTTCAGCCCGATGAAAAACCAGTCGAGGCACACGGTGTGGTCCATAAACAATCGCGAAAATAACGTTAGCCTCGCCTCGGAGATATTTCAACGAATTTATGAAGCAGCGCGCACTCTTTATGCCAAATACAAACGCTGAACGGGTAAGGAACGAGGCGGATGAAAGAAACAATGCGAGAAGGAAATTGGAAGGAAACGAAGAACCGTTTCCTCGTTTTTCTTCTCAGGCATACGGCAAACGCTAACGTCAAACGCCCAGAGGAATTGATTGCGCTTGCACTGCAGATTAACCGTAATTTATTGCGGATTAACATTGACAATGAGCGGCAATTAACCATGGATTACTCCCGTTATTAATTATGACTAATCGCGAACTGCATTTATTAGGAAAACAATTCGCGAGGTTATACAGTGGAAGATGGAATAACGACGGGATTATCAGCGACATTTTCTTTGCAGCCAATTTAATTTTCACTGAAATTCGTTATTCCGATAGAAAAATGCACGCCTCGTTACCATCGAATTAATTAAAAAAAAGGGGAACTAAAAATTTTTCTCGCAGGAAATTATGAAATGAGGTAATTCCCTCGTCATACGATGTAATCGTTCGATTTCAATTCAATTGCACCGAGACAGTACTAAAGAAGAGATTACAGTATTTATATACCGTCGAGTTGAACAAAAAGACAGAGATTACGTCAATCGTGAAGCGAAATTGTTATTTCGAGACGAGTAATCTGACGTATACGATGTAATATGAATATTTCACGACCACCCAGTGCCGAGGTCTTTCTTCCAACGAGCAGCTTCGCGAAAGAGGTGCAAACAATGCCTTTATGCGATTACAAAAGCAAGGATCACGCGGAAAATCGAATTTTTCGCGCTACTCGAGCTCCAGCGAATTGTCTAATCTCGTGATTAAATAATCGCGAATCCTTGAGCACGGTCTGTTTAATCCTTTAGGGTCTCTGTCCCTTCACACGCGCCACAAACGCAATTACGTTTCCCCAGAAACGACGTTCCTACATACATCAGCGAAGAAAATTACGGAAAATTTCCACGGACGCGTAAACGAATCGTAATATCCAACCGGTATCGGCTCATGAATATTTTACAACCCTCATTACTTACGTGTATTAAATACTAATAAATTCGCATGCTGCGGATCGTGTGGTGAAATTCAATTTCTCCATTTCGCGGACGTGCGAGGTAAGAAATATTCGAGAAATACACCTCGCGTAGTGAATCGTCGCTTGTATTAAGTTTTCAGCATATTTAGATAATTTTCAGCGAAATACCTAAACAGGTATACTTCGCGCGTGAAATTGAAGATTTTATTTAAAGAAAATTATTTCTAGAAATAATTTATAACGCGAATAATTAAATGAATTTAATATTAATATTAAAGTAACGTAATAGTGGTCATTTGTGCGCGAACGCAAATATCAAGTAATGTGTCCAATACCGTCAATTCCAAATATTTGTACGAATCAATACCGTTGATGTACTTAAACGATAAACCGCAAAAAATCCAAACAACGAAACTAATGAAATTAAAATATTCAAAAATTTAAACAAAATTTAATAATAATGGAACAAAAATTAAAATTTCAACATTCCATTGCTCGTTATTAGTTCCAAGTATCATACGTAATAATTACGTTAATTATAATAGATTTATAATTTTTACATTGCACGTAAAAATATATAAAAATAGGAGCATGTTTCCCACAATTAATGAATTACACTATAACAAAAATTGAAAGTAATAAAAATGGAGTAACAGAGAATTATCCATTTAAAGCATGTGTTGTCTTCGGTTCGTCTTAAAGTTTCCGATAAAGTCTATCGTTCTCGCGGAAACTTTTCGAATCATTGTTGAAAAATTTTTGAAAGACACCCGGCTGGACGTGTAGTACGTAAGAGAAGTTTCTCGGAGGAACAAGGCGAATAATCTTGCAAGAATGTTCGAAGTCGAGCGTTCGACGAACGAGGACCCTTTATGCATGCATTATGGGACGTAGACGTATGTGGAAAACTGAAAGTGCAGGAAACTTATACTGTTACGAGGTATCTGACCCTTGGAAAATACGAGCGGGTGGTTGCCGCGTAACAAAATCTCGAATCCCTACAGCCATTTTTCTTGGTAATTTTATACGGAGAGCTGATCGTGTACACAATGTCTACAGGATTGAGAGGATGTTTCGAGGATTACGGAATTACAAACAGGCTAGAGATAGATTGAATTTCCCACAGAGGAATTTTATCAAACGAATTGGACCGAAGGGTCATTTTGATTACGCTTTGCCTTTCGTTTATGCTCGAAAAATACAAAAAAATTGCAAATAGCATTGGTATTGGACTCTTTATCGCGGTAAACGTGAGATTATTCAAATTCATATTAGATTTATATTTCTTGATTATTCATTCCCTGTCATTGGTGCATAGCCACTTCCACGTGAGGAGATCTGGCAATGGATATCGTTTCTGAAAAATTATTCATTGGGAAACGATACCGAGTTTCTTCAAAAAATTTCAAATTTATTTCTGTTCTTTCAAAATGTAGAATAAATAGTAATATGACCTAAATCACCATTTTTAAAACTTTCATTATAAATTTCGCACTCATCGTTATCATCTGAATCAATTAATTGTAATTTGTAATTTTTTTTCTTTTAATATACGTACAATTATTTTTTCTAAGTCCTCCGTTATTTTTGATCGTAGTGGGTTTAATGTTAAGTTGGATTATGCTAGTTATGAGTTCATTGTTTAATTTTGATTCTCAAAATTCGTATTCTCTGAATCTAACTCCCCTGTTGTCTCACTCGAAACTATTTTTCCCATAGAAAAATAACAATTCACTTACAAAGTGGACATATTTTATTTCAATATTTCAGATGTAGTTTTATTATTTTTAAATTAATATTTCTATAAATTTTTGTATTTCAGTTAAACGGTGACTGAAAATCGCAAAAGATTTCTGCCATTAAAATTTTCAATTGAAAATATAGAATATACGCGTTAAACATTAGAGGGAAGTAGATGGCAGACGTGTCTTAAAATAATGCCAGCAACGAACGCTGATCATTACCGTATGACACAAGCGACCGCGAGGGTGGGGGCTGATGGCGAAGCGAGCAGGGGAAAGGGTGCACGACACGGAACAATGTAAAAGGAAAATACAATAGCGCGACGGAATGGAGGAATGCATTTTCTCCTTGTAGGTGCTCGACAACGGTGTCCTACGGCGCCCGAGAGCTTTTAGAGAGATATACGCTCGCAGCTAATTCCCGGGACGATCCTTTCTAACCTAGCAGGTGAATTCTCGCGGAAAATTCGAAGCTGCGCCTATGGAATTTCGAAAGCAAATCTGCGGGAACCGCGGCAGGCGTTGCTTCATCGAGCACCGATGAATGGAACTTTTAATGCGCAATCGTTCCTGCCAGAAGCGATGAATTGAAATTCTGAGAGCTGCGCGTGTACGTGTGCACGTACGTGTGCCCGTACGTGTGCCGGTGTGCGCGAAAGATTGGCTCTGTGTGAACGAGGTTACATCGAAGATTGCACGCGGCTCGGCTTGAAAGAAAGGAACTATTTGCGCGGACTAAGGGGAATATTAATTTGGAGATGATTGCTTTGAAACGAATCGATCGCAGAGAGTTTAATTCGAATTTGGAGCGACTGATATATATATATATATTTGAAGGGTACATTTGCATAGTTCGCTACTGGGTGTAATTTATGCGATTAACCTACCGGAATAGAATTATATCCGTGAGATGTTATTTGGTTCGGGCACCATTTTCTGGACATTCATATTTCTCAGACGTAAAGAATTTTTATTCGTCAAAACGATTCGTGAGTTTTGAAAAATAATATAGTCTCTGGAATTACTATAGTGCAAACATTTCGAAGTGATCGGTTGATTGCAAGCACTCATTTAAGTTGAATGGATAGAAATATTTTTGAGACCCTATTGATCAATATTATTAATAAAATAACGCTACTGGGATAGCATATTGAATTTTTAAAAAAATTTGGAGGTACTGTACGCAGTTATTTCGACTGAATACTTCAGAGAGACGCGTAAATAAAATAGTAAACTCTCGTAGTTCAACCACTTCGTGGAATAATAAATGGTCGTTAAAATAGTTAGTAGAATTTGTATCGTTTATAAATTTGACAGGGCAAACTATGCTAACACTGCAACTCCATAACGTTCGGGAAGTTCTGTCGCAACGAGACACTGGCAGGCATTGTCAGTGTTACTTCGCGAAATTTTCAGGCCACGCGAACTTTGAAGATAACGCACGTTCGTACAGGGTACATATGGGAAACGTAAGTAAACAATGATGTTTCAGCATCATCGGTGTAAGCAGAACTTCTGCCGCTGATAAGGCAGACCGTGCAAATGGAATATTACGAATTACGTCAACAAATAATCGTGAAATACGTTATTTTATAATTTCCGCAGAAATGTCAAAATCGAGTAACGCCGTGCGTCGAATTGCACGGGGAAAAAGAGAGAGAGGGTGGAAAATTGAAGGAAAAGGAGGCCGTGTAAATTGAAAGCAGCCGACAGCTGTGCAAATGTCTTTTCATTAACTGCCGAAATAGGTTGGCAGATTTTCTGGAATCCCGGACAGCGAATTATCTGTTCACGATTCGCCGATCAAAGGCAGGCAGCACGGCACACGCGTGACCTGGAATTTCCGGCGACTCAAGTAAATGTAAACGGAAACCGACCCTTCTTACTGCAAATGGCGGCCTGCAAAGGGAGATACGGTCTTGATCCCCTCGTTACGTGCACCACGAAATTTGCCAACCACCTGTAATGCTGGTAAGCCGTAAGAACCGCAGACACCTGCAATTATGATGTTCATTTTCGACTGATACACCATACCAAATCAATTGCACGATATGGCACATCTTCCTCTAAATTCGGTGAAATAACAACGAAATCTCGGTTGTAAGGCTGAAACGTTCGAGGAAATTGGCGAAAAATTTATTAACTTATTTCGAAATTATAATTAGACGAGTATTTCATAGACAATAGATACACTCTACGCGTCTCTTTTCCTCAGTATCGATTCACATTCGACTGATACACCCAATAACAACGAGATCTCGGTTGTTAAGCTGATACGCCCAGGAAATTGGCGAAAAATTTATTAATTCATTTCGAAATTATAACTAGACAAATATTTCATAGAGAACAGATTTACTCTACGTGCCTCTTTTCCTCAGTATCGATTTACATCGAGGGCTAAGAAAATATAACAATTTCCTGACTAAACTCGGAAACGCTGCTTTTGATCCCATCATTTAGATTATCGTGAAAAATCAAATTTATTTTTACCACGATATTCACCCCATTCGTCTAACACGTGAAAGCATCGTACCTACATTGCGGCGTCGATGTGCAAAGGGTTAATCCTCAGTTGAACCACCCTATGCAATCAATAGCAATTCCCAAGCTCTCAATATCGGTCTTCGCGAGTAATACGTTCGCATTCAATGATCTACGAATTTAGTGTCCGTCGTGGAATATTCCCTTCGATCTTACCCCCGTATCTAATGCTCTAAACGCGCAATTATTATATTTTAAATTCGTGTCCGGCACGAGTGTTTCACCTGTTTCGAATTAGAGACACCAGCTGTTCCAATACCATCGCGAACAATACCTATATATCTCCGAGAATCGTACAGAGCTGATATTTCCCTTAAATCCTGTATCGCGCAACAGACAATCGAATTACCACGCTTTTGTCCGATTATTAACCGGTTCGTATAATCAGAATTTTCCACGAACCATTATTGCTAGAAGGTTTGATTCGGGTTCAGCGCGTATTCGTATTTTTGCCATTGTTCGCCGAAATTATACGAAAATCGATTGGATTGGATTAACGAGCACAGGTCAACGAGGATTCCGTTCAAACTCGTCGAAAACGCAAACGTTAAGGAACGGCGTTAAATATTCTTCCACGAATTTCAAGAGCGAGAAGGGTGTGCTAGGACAACAAGGAACGAGGCGCGGCGAGCATCGGTCGAAATTAATTAGATATCGTGTCTAAATAATTTAACACAACGGGTTTGCGAACGCAGACACGAATGCAATTAAATGTATACGGAAGTATCGTGTCGAACTAGCAACGCGGAAGCTTATCGCTGTTTACGTAACGAGAATCGTTGCAATTTAATAACTGCCGTGATCGAAATGGATCCACAACCCTCTTTATTGCCCGTGATTTATTTTGATACTCTGTGTAATGTCGGAAATTAAACGGTATAAATTATTGGACCCGAACCACGTTGATCCCAGGCTTGGAACTTGGTATGAATTATTAACCTTCGCCTAATAAGCCTTTGACTTTGGTGCAATAGCGAGGTTTCTCAAAAATCGAAGGTACGTATATTTCAGATGACATTGATTCTAGCTATCATTGTCAGCTTTTGCTAGCAATAGCGATCAGGAAGTAACGCATATCTCCGCCATTTCGCAATATCTTCTATCGAAAAAATTCAGAAATAAACCTGAGAGATGTATCAATTTATAGAAAAAATATCGGAATTTTTCTCGCATTAATTACCCCTGAGAAAAATTCCCAAGCTTTACCTACTGCCTCAGTAAAATACCTGTTCTTGCTATAAAGTATCACTGATTTTCTGATAAGAAACCTTCAAGTTTCTGTTTCCATATCACATGCAAAATCTTCGAATACGAGATATTAATGAAACTGCAATAATAAATAAATAACGTTTGATAAAACTCGCAATTTTTCGTTCTATCGTACAATATCTCACAATTAAAATGCATTAATCATCACTCATCTATCGTCAAAAGACATGTCCTACACGTTTGCCCACCCACTTTACTTTTCAACACAGTATTTCATATCGCGTTTCCAATTAAAACCGCCATCTCGCTGTTCCTCCTTAACGAAACGATAATTCTCGTGGAACCGATTGATCGATCGAACACGGCATCGCGGACAAAGGAATCGTCTAACTCGACGGGACAATTTTCGAATTCTCCACTTTCTCAGTTGCATATCTCGCGCCCGACATTGTAATCCAGCACGGAGTCTGTACGTGACAACCGCTGGTGCAGTCTCAGTCAGACTTCGTGGAGCAAATCTCGTCCTGTCCACGAATTAATTGCTCACGCTGTCAACGGTCCAAGTTTCTCTTCGTTAGGCTCTTTTCTTTCGTCGATGACGCCTCGATTCCACGCAATCGCGTTCCCGAGTGCTAACAGGGTAATACAGGGAGAAAAATTGAATTGCGACGACAGCTCGCGCTGCCAGGAACAATTAGAAAATTGTTCGCGAAAGCGAGCAATTGGGAGGGTGGTTTCAATTAATTCTGTAAAATTAGTTAGCGAAATCAAGCGTTGTGTACGGGGACGTGTCGTGTATTAATCGTGAAACAAAGTTCAGCTGAAAATGCATAAATCAGTGACGATATAGGACGCTGGGTACTCGTAGTTTCGACGTGATTTATAAATTTTGTATTTGTCAGGGAGTGGCGGGTTGTTTGAACGGACGTTTCGTGGAATATTCAGGAACAGTTGGTTACGTAAAGGTGAAACGTCACGTGAACCTGTAGCAAGAGTGTCGTAGGATCCCTTACACCTTCGTTTATCGGATGTGGCACGTTTTTGAAACTGTATCGCGATAATATGGTTAGAGATGGAGTTCAGAAATGAGTTAATCGCAGACTGATAGCTGTGCTGTATTTTATGTATATAAATTTCATTTTTGTCTTTGAACGATGTAGAGTTTCATATTTAACATGAATATTCAACGAGATATGCAACTAAACCTGGAGCAATAGTTTTTATTGGTTCATTTTGACTGACCAACTGACACAGTTTAACCTAGTTTCTTTTTTTAATAAAGCTGTTACCACGTCGGTAAGACAGTGACATTTTTATCTGGTCGTAGTATCTATACGACTGATTTGACATCAAGGATAAATGACTCTATTCGTTCAGATCAGTTGTAGAAAGATATATTTTTACAGAGATTTCAGTGAATACAGAGCAGCGCAAATATAGGACAATTGAAAAAGAAGGAAACGATCTATGCAAACGAAATGCAGAACAATAACAAATTACCAAACAACAATTTCGTTTGAAATAACAGTTGCCTGGACTCTAGAATGGAACAAATATTTCGACGAATATAGGCGAATTTAAAAATACAATAGTACGAGGAAGAGAAGAAAAAATAGGGAAAAAATAATCGACGTTACTGAAATATTAACAACAGATTAAAGAATAATTTATTTCGAAAGAACAAATACCTAAACACTGGGCATCAAATCTCTCAATGAATGTATCGCGATTCACAAATTCGATACCGAAAAAAAAAAAAAAGAAAGAAAAAGAAAATGAAAAACGAGATAGGATGGGGCGAGCGGAATATCAAACCATAACAAATTAACGAATAACAATTCCTTTGAAAATAACAATCACTCGTACTGGCCGAAATTTTTCTACCAGGTATCAACTTCCAAAACGATACGTTTGATTTATCGCAGACGGTTTTACGATTAAACTTTCGCACGGAAATATCCGGCGCGAAAATCAAAGCCCGGCCGTTATTCGTATCGGAAATAATTAAAATTTAATTGCAATTAAAATAAAATCGAAACTCATCAAACTTTACTTCCGAACTCGATAGATCGGACCCGGTGTCCAAATTAATTGAACGAATATTTATCACCGGTTCGACGAACATTTACAAATCGCGCATTGACACTAACGATACTCGCTTGTCAATAATTTCTTCAATCTTTTTCCAGTTTTTCTTTCTCCTTTCTTTCTCTCCCTTTCTTCCACCGCGTCGCAGTTGAAAATCAATTCGAGGACAACAACGAATCATCGCGAGTTCCTTTTTCAGTGTCGATATAACCACGATGAATCGAGCAATTTATCAGACTCGCGGACGAACTTCCTAACATAAATCGGATCCGACATAACGCGCGTTAACGTTAATCCGAGGGAACCTGTCGCGGGGTCTAGGGTGTTTAACGTTGTCCTTGTCGGTTTGGCTAGGACCGCGACTCGCGAAGTAAAACGAAGTTTCGCGAGTTAAGCGCATAAATTGAATCCCGTTGTCTCTGCTCGTTCCAGTATTCCCGGAGAAACTTCGCGATGCTAAGGTACCTTCGACAAAAACGTACCTCCAACGGCAACTCGACGGAGTGGAACGAGAGAGGGGCGCACGTCAAAGGGATCCCACGATGGATCTGTTTTCGCAAGAAATCGAGAAAACTGCACGCTGCAGACTTAATTGAGAAATCGATAACGAGATAACGGATGGAAGTTGAATCGAAGTTTGTCGATCCCTGAAATGGAGTCGCCGGTGTATACGTACACCCCTGGAATTCCCCTATCGATCATACTCCTCGCTGTTCATCGACCGCCATTGTCGATTACTCTCGGTTATAACGTGGTTTCGGATGATTAAAATTAATCACTCGTTGTATGGCGAAATGGACAGTGTCGAACGATTGCGACGAAATATGCTTGACTTAACGTTGAAAATTTAATACAGCGATTTTTATTTTATTTGTCGGGTTAGGCTGAGTTGCTTCGACTATACTTTCAGTTCCGTAATCAATTTTTAAAAAATTTTCTTCTTGGTACTCGATTCTTTACGGTATTTTATTTTCAGATATTAAATTGCTATTTTCTACGTGATATTTTTAATTAATTTAAAAGAAATTTTATTCTCAGATATTAAATTGCTATTTTCTTCGTGGTAATCTTAATTAATTTAAAAAAAATAACAAAGAATCACATAAAGTACCACCAAGAAAATCCTCTTAAGACTGATTACGGAAGTCAAAGTATCGTTGAAACTACTCAGCCTAACCCGACAAATGAAACAAAAATTAAATTGCTACTTTGTTCGTGATACTCTTAATTTTTTCCAGATTTGACAAAAGGACTTTTCTCGAGATTCGTGGCTAATTTTAAGATTTTTTTTTTCGGTAGTTAATCCAGCTTCATCCGTCGAATCCTCGTTTTGCATTCAATAGCTCTCTTCCCATCGATTCCTATCTTAGAGATTAAGATCACCCTTCTCGAAGTTCTTAATTGACACTGAAATTTCCCAAGTTCGTTTTCTACGTCGGTGGCCTCTGTGGCTTTCGATCTCCCGTCCAATTCGTCGAGCAAAGCGTAACTAACGCTTACACCCTCGTCCCATTTCATTGTCGTTTCAAGGCAGCAGAAATTAAATAAAAAATACACCGATAATTAAATAATTCTTTTAATCAAATACAAACTGTCACACTCGCGATCGATCAAAAATACAAAAATTCGACGAAAACCCTATTCAAACTACCCCTAAATCTTTGGAAATGTTCATCATCGAAAGAACCGAGAGAAAATTTCCAAACCTCGAAGAATAATCCGTTCGTAAATAAGAAAGTAGGATCAAGTACGATCACGTCGTGTCCCCTTTAGGATAATTCGTCGCATCTTTCTGTGGAAGCTATCCCCGCGACCCTCGCTCATAGAGGCCAGTAGCCTAGAAAAAATGGGGATCAATCAGGGAGTATCGATCCATGAAACGCGAGCCACGGGTCCGCAAAGACCCTCACGAGTACAAGTTTTCTCGCGCTCGAGTTTCGTGCCACGGTGTCGTCGTGTGCCACAATAGGCTCGTTCTCGCGTCGAGTGCTTTTAAAGCAATAATCGGATCAGCCACGTGCCTCTTCTTAACGTTCCCGTGTAAACTGACTTGCCAGTCGTGTAAACATCGTTGTAACTCGCAACCCTCGTCATACGTCGCGTGGTACACGCGTCAGACCGCCCGGCGGACCTACCATGCTGTCGAACTACTGTCGGAACTGACGAGAACATTCATCATGGCGGGCGATCGTCGTGGATGCAACGAGTAGTTCTAGTCGATTAACCGGGCTGAAACTTCGCTAATTGCTAGCTGGATGCCAGAGGTTGACCGTTGCACCGCGAAAACCTTGCGCCATCGTCCACGATTTAACGTGGAAATTTTTAACGAATGCTGATCGGTTGAAATATCGTCCGGAAAAATCGCAGTTTTTAACAACAAATAACGATTAATTTATCAGCCCGTTTTACTTTGCCCACGGGTAAAATCATCCCATTTTCTAGCTTGCTTGCCCGAGTAGAAATGCACAGTAGTATGGTAGGCCACGTGAAATGTTTAGCGAATTATGCTTCAATCATTTCGTTTTTGAATATACTCTATGTCATCGAAATAATTCTATTCGGGATTAGCTGGTTTCTTTGGAATTGCTCCATTAGATGTATCCGATATCTAAATTCGTTTGAAATATCTTTAACAATTTGACTGCCACGTCGGTCATATATGACCGACCATGGTTTCTCCTCTGACGCCACAGTGGTCATTGATGACCGGAGCACTTGAACTACTTCAACTACTTGAACTACATTGAACTACATTGAATGAAAATTGACAGTTAACGCATTTCGAATATAACCGCTAATTAGAAGAAGCTTTGAAATTAAAAGTATCCCATAGAACAATTAAAAATTTGTATTAGGACATTGATCAAAAAAATATTAGAACAAATCTTGTATCTAGCGGTGCACTCCCATGGCGTCCTGGGGGAAACATATGATTTCAGCGTGGCAATCAAAGGGTTACTTTCAGAAGCTGTACAAGGTAAGCAAAATCTCGAGTTTCCATGTCTAAATTCCTGTCTAACTATCATTTGCACGTAAGTTTATTATCCAAAGAGATGACTCGTGAAAAATTGGTTAAGCAGATTAAAGTTTCCAACGAATATTGTTAATGCAGGCCTGCAAACGTTTAAAAATATCCTTACTCTTGCATTCGTTATACGAGAACGACGTTTCTCCTTTAATAATCTTCTACGAATTATTCGCATGACCCAGAAATCAAGTTTATCCTTATTCAGCCTCCTCGGAAGATAAATTAGTATTTCCCGATTAAGAACCACTCTGAATCACAAATACATAACGAACGATTAACACTTTGACTGCCAGGTTGATCATATATGACAGGCCACGGTGACGCCATGGTGGTCATTGAAGTGCTTCAACTACTTGCAATTGTAAAAATTGAATGAAAATTGACAGTTAGTCAACCCCTGAAGACTGTTGTATTATTTTATTTTCCCAATTTATTATTGTCTTCCCATTATGTGCTTTGAATAATAAAAATACTCCCGTGGCATCTTCAACGAAAGACGTGATTTCGGCGTGGCAGCGAAAGGATTAAACGCCTTCCGTGCAATGAATCAGATTTTCGAGGACATTCAGAAATTCCTGCAAGATAATCCCAACCTAGGAATTCATTAAGATCGCGACAGGATAGACCCCGTGACCGCTTATGGCGTCGTCAGACCGGCGATATACCGTGGATCGCGCGTTAAAGTGTTAACACAGCTATCCACAGCGGAGTTTGCTCCGATTTCAGAATTTTCTTCGCGGTCAGCTCGAAAATTTACAAATCGCATTCAACACCGCGTTTAACGAGCGCGTTGCACGCGGTGTTTTCATTCGCGCTGGTAATTCCATTCGATCCCGTCGATATCGTTGATATCGCCTGGCGATAAACCGTGTCAATGTTAACGTGACTTCATTAAGCTCCGAAGCTTCCGAATTATCTGCCTGACCCTTTCGTTCCAAAGGCTGATTTTAATCTCCATTCGCGAAATATCCGCGGATGGACAGTCAATGATTTCACAGCGAAATGTTATATAACGATTCAATTATATCTATATTAGAATGCTAGCTCTTTAAATTTCCTACGATGGGACTTTGTTTTGAAAATGTTCATATACGTGTGTTGCCATAATTAACCCTTTGCACTCGGTAATCTTTTCGTCAGAGAAAAATAGCAATTCGAAGACTTTCTGCCAATAAATCGACGATATTTTTAAAACGGTAAATAAGAAAATAAGAAAATTACAAATTAAGACGTAAAATTATTTTACTTCGATATTCCATGCATCCTTGGGTAATTTTAAATTTGATATATTAACACTAGATTTACGAATGCTATGTGTATATCTATTTCTAAGGACTGCTGTCAAATTGACAGGTAAAGAAAACCACGTGCCCTTTTTTTAACGATTAGTTTAATTTAAAAACAATTATATATTATATTAACAGTATTAATATAAGTTAACTAAATCTGTTACAATCGTATAATTGGAGCAACCTTTCCGTCAAATTGACGGGTTCCGTAAATTTAGTGTTAATTAACATCGATCTTTCGAATCTAAGGGTCGCCTCTCAGAGTGCAAAGGGTTAAACTCGAATTCACTCGTCAAACGCAGAGAAAATTTGAAGGAAATTATTAAAATTTCCGATCATCGTTTTCTCGACTTTCTCGTTGATTTTTCCTCAAATTGCTAGAGTCTAATTGTTCGTACGTATAATCCTAGCGACGAAATAAATGCTCGTACTGCGTAATGACAGTTTGACCGACATTGGCATAGTAAAGGGATTACTCTCCCTGCGGTCATACGAAGTTACCGAAAAATTCATTTGCCGCGTTTCTTTTCATGGATTTGGAAAAGCGAATTATTCCTCTTTTGTTCGCGACGCACGCACGTGATCCTCGTTAGAACTCGTAATAAAAACCGTTCCCTCTTGTTCCCCCTTTCTCGTATTTATGCTTTCGGATGGCAATGTTTTATGCGGACTTTATACACCGCTAAAAGGTTCGTAAGATACGTTTAAGAGCTTTCCTGGCGCTTTCGTGCTTAAGATATGGAAATTGCTTTACTCTCACTAAGTGATCCACATTTCTTACCTCCTTGTAATTAACGGAACCCGATGAGGCTCTTCGAAAACGTCATTCTTACCTACGGCTTTTTACGGTTATGCAGAATTCAAATTTCTTTCGACGGACCCATCGCTTCCGGTGAATATTGCACGAAAAACTCGATAAATAATTCGCCGGTGTATATGTGTACGCATTTGAACGTTGCGGCTTGGGACGGTGCCAGAGAAAAATATGAATTAAAGAAGCACGAGTTCCAAACTTCCTTACTCCGTTCATTTTTCTTTCTTTCACCCCCCTCGTGGACTGCAGGACCTCCTCGTGGAGTTGGCGTTAATATTTGTCGAAGGTGTAATCGAAAGTTTTATATTATTTACGCTCGCGACACCCGGCCATGTCGAACGATTAAATTCAGCGTGATATTAGTCGCGAATAACCAACCCCTGTACGCACAAGGTACGTCGCAACGATATCGATTTTTAATAACCGGTTATTGCCAGGAAACAAAGGGTAGATCCGCAGCACGCGAAAATTCGCGTATCAAAATGAAGTGAAAAATTCATTCGCAAATATTTCTCCGAGTCGCATCCGCGGTGCCTTTTTACCTGCTATTCCCAATTATTGGCTGACATTTCGGCGAAAATTTCGCTTCGCTGCACGCGATTACTCGCCATCTGCGTATCAATTTCTGATATTAACACATTCCGGCCAGAAATCGTCACGGTTACATATTAGTCTGGCTGATTAGTCATACCAGCGCAGAAGTTGAAATTTCAAACGTATTCCGGGATGATCCTAGTAAATCTTCCGAAGCTACAGTTGCTTTGATTAAACGTCAAATTACCTCGATTGCGGCATAAATTGGGACATTAGAATCGACGATTAATCAGGGTGACGAGGTCGACGCGTTTTCCCGTCGTCTCCACCCCTTGAACTTCGATTCAATGCCGGCCGGATCGAACAACACGCCGGGAACTTGGTCGCGAGCTTCTCGTTATGGATTTCTTTGTCGTTAAATCAGCCAAAGTTTCGAGTGCCCGTTCCATTCCAACAGCTCGCAACGGTCGCATCTTGTGTTAATTAAACGCCGAATTAAATCCAGCCTTTTATCGCTCGAATGGGAGTCGTTATTTAAATTAATTTTAATTAATACAGTCGGGTCTGACGCGTTCGTTTAACGCGAGCCAGCGAGTAAGCGTTTCCATCCGGCACAAAGGTGCATCGCAGTTCCATAAACGCTCTAACTACTCTCAATCGTTTCCTTCCCCAGCCCTCTTCTCGGCCGCGTTTAAATCGTTTCCCTATCCCGATCGCAGAAATTGTCCCTTTATCGCTGACGCTCCACGATTTTTCATCCCCCGTGAACGCGACGTTATCGATACTGCTCGACGGAACTCGAAAAATCCATAGTTTCCCGATCTATTGCCCTTAACATGCCATTAAAGTCGGACGTGATTTCCATTTCGATGCAAATCGCGTAATTACGACCGATGATGAATGACGACGACGGTGTATCGAGCCGCGCCACCCGGCCCACCCCTATACCAATGGCGGCTCTCTTATAATTCCCGAAACAGGACCAAACGATCACGCCAGGCCTTTCCGTTTATTCCCCCATCGTTCGTGTCTCGCGTCCGAAGCTCTGCTCCGCTTCTTCACCTTTAAGTTTTCCATTAATCTTCCCCCGCTGGCTGTGCGCTCTCGATCCACCACTGATCCACATATTTCCCGGTTACGACGACGAGCGCTGGTTTTGTTCCGTCGCGTACGTGCACGCTACCTCGCGAGTCTCTCGTTACAGCATGGCGGTCGTACAGGGAATAACGCGGCAGTCGTGATTAAAAAGTTCCATAGACGTATAAGAAGATTGGAAAATCAACGACCGTGGTGAAATTTTATTTCCTCTTTCGATCTCTCGGCAAAAACCGTCGTGTCCCGACTTCTACCGAGTCTCCGAGAACAGCGATTTCGAGTCGAAGTTTGCGCGTTTCGACCAAGGTAGACCCGAGAGTAGAGTACCGGCGAAAGGAAAAAGCGGAAAGGGGTAAAAAACGGGGGATGGAAAAAGATAAAAAGAGGAAAAAATAGGAGAAAAGGGAAAACACGGACAGAAGGCGGAGAAGAGTGAAATTTGCCGGCCAGCATAATCCGAGGACGTATGAACCCGGTGAATTTCAATCCTGCACTTTTATCAGCGCGTTTCGCGTGCGATGCAGGTTAATCCAGCGACCACCTGTGTACGCTGCTGGCGCAGCGGGTCATCCGATGTCGACTACCGATACCGACTGTCAAAACAGCAGGCCCGTGCCTCGTCCCTGGGGCTTCGTCGAGCCCCAATTACAGCTAATCAGTTTCGTCGATGACATCTTTGAGCCGTGCACGGCTTTAATTAGAAGCACGGACGTGGCTCTTCGTCCTTGATCATCGCTGTGTCAGAGAATCGCGCGACCCCGCCCTTGCGGCAAGATGGACGTGGCTGCATCCTCGATCGACGATCTCGTCTCTCCATCGGGGATTTCCAAGGGTATACCCTGCGATATCCCGCGTGCAAGCGGCTATCTCGCTCGGTGTAAACGTTTATTCGATAATAATTGTCCAGACAGTCCGATGCAGATTCCCTATGCAAATAAGCGCGTTTTGCATGAACGTTTTGGGAGCCACTTGAATGCGGTTGCGGGCACGCCGATCTGCCGATACACGGCTTTACGAGTTTGTTATAAACGCGGTGTCCGTTATTCGTTACGACCGTGATAGGATTTTGGAACTCGTTTCGGATTATCTCGATCACCGCACAGTTGTTCCGCTCGTTCCGCTCGTTCCGCTCGATCATTACGAGCGGTAAGGAAGGTCGATACCGATCGTTCCTCGCGGTCGGGGGGTTGCAACGGCGTGTCACCCGATTCGTCCAGTCCCGCGATGAATAATTGCCACCGAGTTTAATTTCGCGACGGTCGCGTGCACGCGAAAGGATTCATTTTTCAGGCACAAGGGCGGATATCGTGCCGGTTATCCCGTTTTCTATTGCACTCGGTGCAACGGGCTGCATAAAAGATGGCATCCGAATTTATTCGAACCAGGTTAACCGAAAGTTTCGGATGATCAACGTTTCGGAAATATTTACCGCTTCTGGCAAACTTTCCGGCTAAAAGTGCATCGCGAAATATCGAAAAGTGATATTTGTTTCGTTCAACGACGATAGACCCTGCAGATAGGTTTATTAAACTTCCGTGGCCCTGTGTTCATTGTTTTCATCGACATTCGGTTTCTCGAGAATGGGACTGGATATTCCACGCTGACATAAACAAGCATACTTTTGTACGAATAGACGAGCTGATAAAAATATCGAACATTTTCTGTCAAATTGCACCGGTGAACCGATTTCGAATCGATTCGGGACTGAGATTTCTTCAAAATTCAAACGAAGGATCGATAACTTCTGTTACGTTGCTATTCCTATCTTCGACTCCTCTTCTACGCGCTAAACGTCACCGAAGGTTCATGGAAGAAGCAACTAACAGCGATACCGTTAAACGTGATCGAAACCGGATATCTCCCTACGAGTCTCGCAGAGGGGTAGCAATCGATACGATCCAATGAAACGTGAAATCGCGTGGATCGTGGCGTTGGTTAACGAAACGAAGCGGAGAGAAGTATTCGTAAGTCGATACCGCTAAACCTTAGGGGTAGTTAATCGGACACGTCGATGGGGATGATTTCGTGGTCGCGTAAACAAGAGCTTTCTCACCCTCTGCGGAGCAGGGCACGCGAGCACGGTACCGAGAGGGCAGGCCGCAGTGGCAGCCGGGAAAAACTTCGTTAGGGTTGAAATCACGATCGGTGGTCAGACTCTCTAAAGATTTCTCGAACTGTTTCAACGTTAAGTCACCGATTACGTATTCGTCCGTCCCGTTGAATCGCGCAAATCCCTCGCCGCGTCGAAGTAAATTCAATTGCAGGGTTTTTTCCACTCGATCCCTTTGAACCGCGTCGCTTCAGCCTTTCAGAGACGTTAAAATGGAAAGGCTCCTTTGGTCGACACCTCGCTGTCATTTAATTCTCTCGAAGCACGGTGAAGGGAAATTCTTGGCGACTCGGGAACGTACAAAAGCTGCGTCAAGCTTCCGCAACGGTTAACGTGCGGCGTTGTAAGACGGGAGAAGGAAAAGGGGGGAAAAAATTAGAAAAAGAGGAGTGAAAAGATGAAAGGGAGGGGGGGAAAAAAAAATTGGCGGCGAAGAAGCACGTTCGGTCCCTAGGACGCTTAACGTCGCTGATTAACATCGAAATGAAAGCCTTCAATTCCGAACCGCGCCGGAAGCCGTTACATAACGAGCTTTAAGACGCGCAGAAGCGAAGTTCATTGAAATGCTGATGATCTTCAGCGGCCTGACGCGTTCGGAAAGCTAAGCAACGACGAAACTTGGACAAGTCGAAGAGCACTTCGCGACATGATTAATTATAGACGAACACGTCTGGCTGGTTCTTGCGTTATTCCAACCCGTGGTACCAGAACAAATACGATGATCGAAAGGGGGAAGAAGTTCGAGCCCTTATCTCCTTGTCGTTCTCTCTCCCTCGAGAGAGAGAGAGAGAGAGAGAAGTGAGCACGGCTCTTATCGAGGAAAAAAATCGGAGAGTCCGGCAGGCTGCGTCGCAGCAGGAAAGATTGCAGACTTTCGTTCGAAACCGGAGAAGTTGCAGCCAACTCCTATAAATTTCGATGTGCCTCCTTCAGATGGGCGGAACTATTCTCGGTGCTTTTAGCATGGAACTCTCCCAAGATTACTCTCCTTTTTGTCGCTGTTTCGCGGCGCGGATCGACGCTCGTTGAACGAGCAAAAGCGAAACTTTGCGCCGGAATATTACGAGGAATATCGTCGCGCTGTGTCGGGGTGCTATCCCGTGGAACTTACCAGGCCACGTTTCGTACGCGAGCGAGCCGATCGATTTTCGTTACGAGGGTTGATTCACGTGCTCGCCCTAGCGACGAAGGGCGGGAATCCACGACGTTTAAAGCCGAACAACACGGTGTAATCCAAAACGCTGTGCCGCGAGACGAATCACAGGGGCAGGCTCGATTCTCGAACCCGTTGCAACGGGCTCATAGCGGAACCTGTTGGATTTACACCTGAACAACGTTTCACTGGCTCACTACGTTGCCGATGTCGCTGCTACTGCCGTTGGCTGCGTTTAACACTTCACTGAGAAACTGTCGCAACTCGGCCTTTATTTCACTGAAACACACAAGAGCTTCTGATTCGGTGGGAAACGATCCGCCATCCACTCCCACAGCGTGACTGCACTTTGCCTTCTCGACGAACGCCAACACCTTTTCACGAAATCCCTGTCATCGATCGACCGCTAATTAGCGAGCCGATCCAGCGAGCTCGTTATCTATAAATGCACCGGTTAATTATACGCCGTGCCGCTTGGATCCATCCATTCATCCCTTCTCATTTATCCCTGCCCTGGATCCACGCACCTATTCGATCTAGACGGTGCTCTAGGTGTTCCAGACGTCGCTAGACGGATCGCAACGATCGTCGCGTACAGAGTATCGCGTAGAGAGGAAAGAGCCTTTGCTCGAGAGCAAATCCACGTGACAATGTTTCCCGCGGCGAACGTAGCACTCGATCGAAAGAAATCGAAAGAAGTCGAGGATTCGACTGGTTCCTCGCACTCGGACGATCTCCTCCTCCTCCGATGGTACTCACTCGCGAGACCGTGGACGTTAACCTTCCACCGCCCAACCGAGATTCACTTTAGACCTAGCTCTCGTTGGCGAACACCTCCCTAGCCCCGTTTACACCCCACTCCGTAGGTCCGCGCCCGTAGCAACCCCTAGAACGATACCAACCGACGTCCTTCTCACGAGGACGTTCTTAGAGCCTTAGCGTCGATCGACCGTACCACATGGACACCTAACCTCGAATTTCGAGGACAGGGTAGCGCTGCCTCGTGTGTCGCGTCGAGCCTCGCCGCCGCGCTCGACCACGTGCTCCAAAAGGATCCCCTACGTCAGCTCGCGATCCTTCCACCTGGGTGTTACAGTGACGCGGTGCGACTGGCTCGCGTGCACGCGTCAACCTCGACCAACGGCCACCCGGAATTGCGCCTCGTCCTCGACACTGAGCGGAACTGAACGCGGCACACGACCTCTGTAGCGCGCGCACCGGTTCAACGATACCACCGACCACTTCTACCACGGCCCGAGAGAACACGGAGCTTTCATTCAGGACAGGAAAGTTCGCGACGGGACCCCCAGCGAACTCGACGCAGCGTCGCTCGTTCCGGAACGAACGACGCCCTGTTGTCGTCGCGGCACGGGGTGAACGCACGACTTTGCGGATGACGATCCGCGCCCTCCACCACCCAGAAACTACCTTCCGCCGCTACCGCCACCACCGCCACCACCACCTCCACTACCATCGCCACCACCACCGTCCTCGCCCACCTCCACCGCTCCCACCGCCACCTCCACTTCCTTCACCAACACCAGCCAACCGACCCACCACCAGTCCAGCTGGCTCTGTGTCGCGAATATTACCAATACCGACGCCCTCGTTCGCAAATCCTGCCCTACTGCTACCACCACGGACCGAGTAGCTACTATCCGGTTCGAGCGTAGCAACATCAACACGCTGATATTAACGCTAATGTTCTACGTCCTCCGTGCGCGCGTGTGTTGCGCGTGCGTGTGCGTGAACGGGGTTACAAGATAACAGGGTTGTGAGATTATGTAGCGAAACGGTGGTACAACTGCGCGCGGGGTTGTTTAAATTTGCTATCCGTCAGCCGTGAAGCTCCGCTGTTGTTGCCCCGTCAGCGGGGTGACTGATGAACGATCACGGCTAGGACTTCCCAGCGTTTCTGAAAATTCTATTACACGTGTACGAGAGATCCGTTTCCGAGCAAGCCGAGCTTGTCCTGTTACCTGTCCCCGGAAACGTGTCGGTAACGTTTGTCATCGCCGTGTCGCCTATTTTTCCACCCTCCCGTCGACCAACCGCGCAGACCTGCCGTTACCTAACCTCATCCTCTAAGCACCGTCTATCTGCTTCTCTAACAGATCGCCGAGATATACACCCAGCTGCGCGTCGTGCGCCGTTTAAACGTGGTTAACACCCACACTCGTCCTCTGTTCGCCCCTCCAGCTCGATATCGACACCTACAACGTCGTGGATCCGACGAACGGACACACGGAGAAGCTCTCTCGTGGCTACGAGCAGATCCTGCCGCACGAATTCTCAGCCAGTGGTTCTCCTCGCGCAGGTCAGAATCCCCGTGACGGTTGACAAGAATCGGCGACGAGGGCGGTGGTGCAGCGAAGAGGGTGGTCCACGGCGTCCTGCTCGCACCCTTGGCGGTTCTCCTGGCGTGTTTACGGGGCGTCTCGACGCAGGCGCCACCACAGGGTTGGGTGGTCACGCTTGGAAGTACCGACGTCGATCGAATCCCCAATTGGGTGGGAGATGTGGGCACCTGGGGGATGTTGGGGCGCGGGAGGCTCGTCTCGAGGTTAGGGGAAAACGGCGAACCCTCCACATCAGCAGACCAGCCTGCTCGGGACTCCGATAACATCGCCGCGACGCGGTTACGCGCGTCTTTGTGAATGGAGACAAAGCCGTGGCGATTCGATGCTAGAGAAGGTCGCGACTTTCGTCTTGCCTCGGAGATTCCGTTTGTCCATCCCGATGACCCACTTTATCTGCCTCGTTTCCCTTCCTGGTTTCGATTAAACGGACGTTCGCTGTGACTCGGATCGCTGCATGCTTCGTTAATGTCGCTCTGTTGCTGGATATTGGTAATTTCGCGATTGGGAGGTCCACGAGTATGGTCATAGGCAATGATCGCTGTTGGCAGTCTGATGGGATTTTAATTAACTTTCTTTCGATCGCTTCGACATCGATCATTTATACAGCTCGATCGTGCTCTAATCTCTGCGCGTATTATCGTCCGGTATCCGTTAGCCAGCTATGCAAGCCCGAAAATAGTTTTCGCATAAGGATTCGCGGGAATTCTAACCGAGGTTGTCGAGTATACTTTCTATTTTTCTCTTTCCAGGCGGCTGAGAAAATTCATGAATTTGTTCAGGGTTCCGTGAGAATAATTTATAGCTCTTCGATGTGATCCTGTTACGTCTACCGCTGATATTAGTCGTTGCGTCTTTTCTCGGACAATTTTCGTTTCATTCCAATTCACCGGTTCGATAACGTCTCCAGTTTCCATCGAATATAAACGACTATCTGCGACAGTAGATATTTCATGTACTTACACGTGCATGTGCAAAGCGGAATAATAGAATAGGGATAAAGTACAATGGCAGCGGTGCAATCGTTGTATAATGCATGTAAAAATAAGAAGGCTGTCACGCCTTCCAGCTCGATCGTATTGGCTGGTTCTTTGAAAAGAAAAACCATTTCCACGCTCCCTTCGCGCCAATGTTAGCACCGAAATATTTTCTTGCGCGAAAATGGCTTTTAATAGATCGCGCAGAGGGAGAACAGCGTTCACGCGCGGATCGAGGAAAGGGACAACAGCGAAGGAGTATAATTCCGCGTTGAGTTGTTGGTGGAAAAAAACGGTCGGGTGTAGAAGAGCGAACTGGGGAAGAAGAAAACGAGGCGGTTACAAGAGTATTACGATGTAGATGCGCGATTCTGGGCGAGTTTACGCAGCATCGAGCAGCGACAGAGGTTGCATTTCGCGTTGAGAACCGGCTTAAAGTCGCGAGCCACTTCGGTCATCGATCCAAAAATTTGGACGAACGCTCGTCGAGGGATGCTGTAACGAACATTGGAGCTGGATAAAGAGCCGACGAAGAGGGAGGATGTAGACGAATTGATGAATTAATAGATACAACGAAAAAGGGGGAGAGAGGGGGGAAAAATGGACGAAAGAAAAATGCAGCAGTCGGACCCGTGACGGAGCGAATCAAGCTCTGAGATCGCGTTTCCCTTTGTTTATTCGTTCTTTGTCTATTCATTCACTCGCTCTTTTCAGGTTTGCCTACTAATGGAAGAGCAGTTGAGAGTGTGTCAGTGAAACAGGTCGATGTTCTGTCCGACGGGCCTGAATTGAATCCATAGTTCGTCGCAATAATAAAAAGAAAAAGAGAAAAAAGATGGGATTCCATTTGCTTGGCAGCTCGTACGACTAGCAGAAGGAGAAATCATTTCCACGATATGACCTGCATGCCAAGTTTCGCGTGTTTGCCTGAACCGTGGCTGTGATCCATCATTCTCTGCGCCCTGGTTTATCTTTCCTCGAACCCCATTATACCACCATGATCGAGTTCCTGACATATTTTTCAGGCTAAGAACGGCCCACGGGATTGCTCTTGCGGGCCTTGAAAGTGGCCGCTGTTTGATGAGGATATACGTCAAACTTTCACGCCAATAACGGCTTGATAGTCTTCTTACGCGAAAGTGGATTTCGGTTATCCAGATCATTCTGTTCCTATCACCAGCATGTGATTATTATTACTCTCCCTCATACCGTCGTTATGTGTTATTGCGAGCCGTGAAGGGTTCTAGCACAGGAAATAGCATTAAGAGCGGTATCGAGTTAGGCTAGGGTGTTCGGGGTGGTGTTTGGAGTGCGTGTGGACGGACAAGTGACTGTGTACAAGGATTGTATAGATGAGATATTTATGACCGAGTCGAGAGCAAGCAATGAACGAAAGTCTGGGAAAGTGTCCGAGTGTCTGAAGTACCTGGCCTATCAAGAGCGAAATGAGTAACCAACGAAGGGAGCTTGCGTATGAAAAGAGAGAGTGTTAGACTTTAAATAAGGGTGCAGGGGTGCGGGTGAGGCAGAACGCGTGCAGTCGAGACAACAATTATATTTTAAATTTTTATTAGATTTGAACAAAAATAAAATTTGTTAAATTAACTCAGGACAGGGCGTTTGCTACTCTCTTCGTAACTCAGGAGTGCAAAGAAGAAGAAGAAGTCGTTGTTTATTAAACGAGCAGACCTCTGTCTGCATAGGATTTATCTAGCAATAATCCCACAGTTGTACACGTCTTCTGCCGGAAAAAATAAATAAAAGTACGAGAGAAATACAGAGAAGGGTAAATCTATCGGACCAGAGAATTCCAGTATCCCCATAGACCAGACTGCGTGACTGAACTTGGAAACAGCGTCTCTCGTTACCGCGTTATCAATCAGTCAGCCGAACCCGACCGTGTGTACCAGCTATCGCCGAATAAGAGTCTGTTATTGCTCCTCGATTTACGAACCCCTTTGGGATCGCGAGCTCGCGAAGGGTCGGCGACTCTGAATTGCTAGCTTCCACGCGGCTGCGTCGGTCTCGAGTGCAGCTCTTAGCCTGGGAGCTAAAAGGGCCAGGAATCTTTGAGCAGGAGAACACGAAGAAGAAAGGGAGTGGATATATATCGACTTGCCCTAGACCTTCGTTCCCGTCGTTTTACTTGGCCTGAGCTTGCAGTTCCACGTCCCCGTTACGAGACCTCGGATCATCTAGCCCTCCGGCTAGTTGAGCACCGGTCACCCACCCTTTTCACCACCGTTGCCTTCGAGTGTCTCTCCTCTTTTCTTTTCCGCTCCTCAACCTTCGAATCTACGATTCTTCCCTCGTGTGCTCTCCCACACGGCACCACCCTCGGCTGCTTCCCCTGCTTTACACGCCCGCTATTCCGCGCGATAAGGGTTCGAACAATGTGGGTTATTACAGAGGGAACACGCAGCACCCGCAGCGTAGCTACGCGACAACTGTTTTCGGACCCGTTCGGTGTTTAATGCAAACGCTGCTTCCACGGCTGTTTTCACCTTTTCCTTCGTCACGAGGGTGTCTGGCCTTGCTTCTCGTCGCTTTCGACGCCACTGGACACGGGGTGAATTCCTGTTTTTGCGGTAGGCAATGTCGCGGCAGTTCCAGGGGTACTTGGAATCTCGCGAGTCGGGTGACGCGTGTGCTGCATGCTACATTCGCTCGCCGATGTGTGCGAGATCTTAAGCGGATACGAGAATGTCTTTCTTCTCGAACGGAACAAGAAAAGGTAATCGTGGAAGGTTTCGTGGCGCAAGAAACGAGCAAAGCTTGAGTATTCGTTGACCGAATACAGACTTTAATTTTGATTCAAAGCTGAATTTGGGTATCGAGAGTGGTAGAGGATGACTGACGATAAGTTTGTGATAAATTCGACAGGAAGTAGTTCTCGCATCTGTTTTTAGGACGAAGAGTGTAAATGGCTATGATATCGCGAAGACATAAAGTTTTCTACGTAGTTGAGCACCGAATTCTTTCAGTATGTCCGGACGTCCCTTCCCATTTTCCTCTACCGCTTCTTTCGGTTCGCATGCTTGCGCATAGTCTCTCTTATAGCTTTTCCTTGTACTGCAGTTTGCACCCTTGTATCGTGCAGGACAATCGAGACATTTCTTGCTCGATTTGAACTCGATGATTCGACGAACCGAATTGTTTCACTTACGATAAAGGCTCCTTTCGCTTTTCTCAGGAAGCTCCACCGTTTTCGAATTTTTTCAGCCATTTAACTCTGAGCCTTCTCGTTGGAAAAACGAGATTCGGAAATAATACCACTCGTAGGCGAAATTAATCAGAGAGCAAAATATTTCCAAAATTGCATACGTACTACAGCCATTTAAAAATCCTTATTTCTATTGACTCTGAAGGTTATGTGGTCTATAGGTTTTCGTCTTATAACCTTCCCATGGAAAATTGGTCCTTTTAATATTAAACGATTCGCGAAGAGTTAATATGGAAACCGAGGAGGCTGAAGAAAGACGCAAGTTTGATCAGGTGAATCGCAAACAGTCGTTACTTTGTAGCAGGTGAAATGGGATATCGAGAAGGAGCTAATGGGAATTTGGAATAGCGTGAACCTGGAATAAAAGGGAGGATTTCCGCAAATCCAGCGTCCGTGACTAGCGGACGCTAGAAAGTGTCTTGAAGTGCTAAACCGAGTGTCGATATTAATACCTTGCCGAAATCCGTATCGAGAAGGAGGGACCGACCTCGTTTCCGGTGCTCGTTGAAACCACCCCGCTGCAACGTGCTCGAGAGGACGAAAATTTAGCCGAGTCCTCGCGAAGCCGAGAGAAATCCCTTGGCAAGGAGGAATAACGTCTCGCGGATACGGAAAACTCGTTACGGCCGAAAGCGTGTTCTCGTTTCGCGAACTTATCGCGAGAACATTTTGCAGCATGGGGTTCGCCGTATTTCGACGCCGGTTCTCGAGCTGATTTTCCTATTTTTTGTTCGGGTAATGTGACTCGCAAGTGAGTGACAAAAATTGCTTCGTTCGACACTGACAACTTCTCGATGCGATACATTCGCGTAGTTAGATGTACGAGTGCTATACTCTATTTATAACCCTCCTCTGTAACAAATACGCCGAGCCAGTGACGCGTGCATGCTGATATTCAACGTAGCATATGTCTCCAAAATGAATCAGGATTAAATTTAGTTTCATTTTTATATCGCTATTTAAACAAATATAAAATTTGCAGAGTTAGCTAAGGGTATTCCGAGCTTGATGGTGTACAATAGCGTAACGTGATGGAGTTTGAAACATTTTTCTAGGCAAAGTCCAACGTCAGGAGAATCCGTATAGTGCACAGACGTGATCCTCGAAGGGTTAAATAGCGGTAGCGATAGAGATTATGCATGTGTGCGTTAGCTAACGCTGCCGGAGGTTTAAGCAAGACTAGGAAGCTTAATAAACATAGGTCGGCGTTATTTTCAGCGAACGGTAGACACGACATCGTGGAAACGCAATCTATTCTAGAAAATAGTTATTGTCTTCGAAATTAACATAATACACAGACCCTACTACTATCGCAGCTATTCCAAAAAATATATTTAAAAATTCCAAAGAGAAAGAAAGGTGAAGCATAAATCAAACAGCATCGTTTCCTAACTCGAGTTCCCAACTCGGTACGTAATCTACTAATGAAAGAGACAGCAGTATCGTAATAACTTCGTAATAACTTCGTCGTAATTGACGTCATAACCAAATAATCCACACGCGATTAAATTAAGAATTCGTTCGTCAATTTCTCGAGGCTGAATTGTAGCTGGTTCAATTGATCGGACTAAATATTCCAAAATTTCCTGCTGGCACCTAAACTCTGCCACACCAGACACCCCATTCGTCAATCGAAGCCGAACACGACATCCACTGCACGCCACCCCCGTCCGCGTGCTAAAACTACGAAAGGAACAACAAGAAACTCTGCGAATTCACCGGTTGATCAATTAATCAATCACACGGAGCGAAACTAACGAGTCTGCCGTGACGGAACAGAAACGAACAGCCTCGACTTCCTCGCGAACTTACGGGGGTGTTGGCGAAGAAACGGTTGCTGCCTCGCCAGGCCTTGTACCGGAACTGGATTTTCCAACTGGGTGCTCTCGCTAGCCAAGTCGAAAAATAATCGCGAGAGGGATTAGCGAGGGCTGTAGGCAGCGACGTTCTGCTCGGAGCCGGGCCTGGGGTGGAAAAAAGGCGAGTTTCGGAAGGGAAAGCTTCGCGAGAAGCCGCGCCGAGCCCGCGAAGCCAGGCGTTCGCGTTCAAGTTCTCCCTGCAATGCAGGGAGACCACGCGATACGACTCGGGGAAAGCCCATCTTCTAATAAACTTGCCAGCGCAAAACGACGAGGACGATGCAAAACGGGGTGGGTTTTCTCCTCCTTCGACCCTTAACGTTACACGGCCCGATCGCACGCTCGCTGTCTGTGTGGCAAACAACCACCGACACACGGCTGGAGGTTCTGGTTCTCGCGCAGTGGCGCGGAAGTCCGGAAATTTTCTGGACAAAAGGAGCCCGGGAAAACGAAGTCGGCCGGAATCGGCTTTGCGAATGGCCCGTAAGAACTTTGGAATTAAGAGCGAGTTGTGGTGAAGCGATAACGCCGATAATGCCGAATCACGGGGTAGAAAGGATGCCAACTGGTGGAGAGATATGGCGCGTCGATCGCGGAGGGAGGAACTTTGCCTTTTGGGTGCTGGGATATTTTATTTTTCGTTCCTTCGATTTTTAGAGAGAACTTGTTCTGCTCGACGACCAATCAACGACGAGGAGTTCGTGAATTTCTAGTCGAGAATGTGAACAGACGATGATTTCCTTTTCAGGAAACTTTATCATCGCGATGCTTGAGATTTTGATACAATGATCGATGAATCTGATAGCTATGTAGGTGGCCCTCGGGAAATTTTATCATCGCGTCTAGTGGCTCGCGAGATGGATCAAAGAGAAATTGACGCCATCCTTTTCTCGCTTCCGACGCTTATGGACACAGTAGTGCGCACTCTTAATATCAACGGGAATGCTACTAGCGCGATTATTATCGCAAAAGTGGGTCAATAATCGTCGCCTGTTTACCAGTAAATGGTCAAATATTTCGGGCATTATTGCGATGTTTCGGCAGTTAAATTTGATCGATCGCATTAAACGCGGAAAATATGCAGATTTACCGCACGATGCTCCAGTCAATATTAATTCGCGTTTAAAAGCTTTCGATCGGTTTTATCGAGTTTCATCGGCCCCGTGCCCTTTTGTACGGCACAATGGAATTCCCGGGTCGCGTTTCGCCGTAACGTTTACGAAAAGTGGAAACTATTAATGCGTTTAAGCATAATTTTACGTCCGTCTGTTTTGTTTCGCGAGGCGTAAAACGCGACGCGCCCGCGCGGCCAGCGAGAAACGAAATTTCTCGTTCAAGGGGTCTGAGGCATGGCACAAAGGCACATTAGACACAAAAGGCACACGAGATAGCGTAATCAGAGCTTTGTTCGCGGTCAGCGGGCGATATTTATTTTCATTGTGCAATTATTGCCCTAATGTCCATTTCTAATGCGGGATATTACCGCGTTTAAGTCGCTAGAATTCTATGCACACGAAGAGACTATTCCTACTAACTCGCCTGCTAATTCGCCGTGAATTTCGTAGAAGCGAATTCGGTCAATTTGTTGATGAACCGAAATAAAGGAAAAGGAAAATAATCTAGAAAATAATCTTCTTTCCGACCTACATATTTCGGAATGTATATACACGTATGTAGATTCGCCGAAATACCGTTGGATATATACCCTTAATTAATCTCGCGTTCGCAGACACTTTCTACGTAATTTCCAGTCAGTTACGGTAACGCGCAGCTGGAAAACACGCGGCTTTAAAATACCGCGTTAAAATAAATTTTATTACCGGTAGCTACATTCGCGGTCTATTACTCGTGGAATTATAGCGACGATAAAAAAGTAGCTCCGCGTCATTTGGTCGACTTGAACGGCGCGCAAAGAGGAATAAAATAAACCTTGATTTAAACCGAACGTCAACGCCGGTAAATTCGCGTTGCGATTAACGGGGAAATTTTTCCACGTTTTCGCCGAGACTCGTTTTCCAATTAGCCCCGCAACATGAAGCATCGGTAATGATCTTCGCAAAATACAATTTAAGCGCTCGCGGAGTGGCCTCGCAGCGTCGGAACGAATTAAATCCGTCTCGAAATCAACGAGCACGCCAAGAACACCCTCTTTTCGCTTGCACCCCCACGCTACGCCACTGCGCCTATCCCCACTCCCAGCGCCACTCACACAGACTGCAGCGCCACGTTCGATACCATCGAGCGACCGCCGCGATGTGTGCGTGCAAGTGCATTTCGTGCAACTGTGTGCGTTCACTTTCTCTGTTTTTCCTCCGTATCCCGATGCAAACTTTCTCCCGGCAAGGGTGTTGATGCCACTGCGTGAATATGCATCCGACTACTTGAATAACGATTCAATTAGGCCTGTTGTTTTGTTCCATGCACTTTAGAGCACTCGATAACGGTGAAGCACTCGCCGAGGTGTACAGCCTGTCTAAAATTTAATCGCCGAATTTCCCTTCCACGTTTTCCCGAAATTTTTACATCAGAAATCGAGGTTACGGATTCTCCCTTCATTTCTAGCGTAATTTTGTATCGTTTGTTGGTCGTTATGCGAGTCGTTCGCAAGGCAAAGCGATTAACTTCGGCTTTTGAATAATTTTACATTTCAGCGTCAAAGGCGACCATGTTATGCAAATTTAACATAAAATGGAAAACAAAACGCGCTGTTAGATATTACGCACGCGACATATTTTGTCGGCGGAGAAGAATATTACTAACCAAGAATGGAATCTAATCACGAAGAATAACACAACAATGGATTCCGATAAGTTGATAGCCCCACGGTAGCCAAGAATCTTATATCCTTTCGCAAAATGTATATATTACCGTGAAAGGTCTGTGCCAAATCATTAGCTGAGAAAACCAGTCCTCGATTCTACCCTCTACCCTTACACATCTCGAGCTCACCCCAAAACCAATCTCACCCCACAGCTATACACCGCGACAGAAATATGCATTAACAATACCACCCCTATTACCCCGGCAATTAAGCACGACGATCAAAATATCAGCAGTAAACAATCGAACACCCCCATAAGCGCAACAATAATCCCCAAAGCGCTTACGCAAGCTTCGCGCGCCACAACGCAGCATTCCGACGCATCCCCCGCGTCTTGCCCGACCGATCGCTTAATTACCGAATAATCATCGTGCCTGCGGACCGATCCGCGTGCGGAAATCTGTCTCCAAACATTCGCCCCGCCTTCCACCCTGCGTCGCACCGAATATCCTTCATCCCATCGCTTCGACGTCGTCGCGACACGCTCGCGAGCATCCACACGAGAGTGCACAAAAGCACAAAGCTGGCGGCGCAGTATCCCGCTGCCGACACATCGATTCGACTTACGCTATTCCACCACCCTAACCTCTCTCTTCCATCCTCTCGCGTCCTATCTTCTATCTGCCTTCGTTACACCACGCATCCCGTTTCACTGTCGTCCCTCTGGACTAGCGACAGACTCCGCTAAGCATGCAGCCGGCTGCACCTAAACTTTTCAACCCTCCGTTGCACGCGCGGTCAACCCCCGCGCAAATCAACCAGGCCAACCTGGCTGACGCAGGAGAGCCCGGTTCGCGAGCGACGAGGACACGTTCCGTTCGTCAGAGAGCACGCAGAGGAGGGACAGGATATGAAAGACACGGAAGAAAATAGCGGGAAGACCCGAGACGAGTGAAGCGCGGGGTGAAAAAGGGGTGCACGGGATATGCACGGGGCTCTTCCTTTGCCGCTTGGTCCCCGATGGAACGTGTCCCTGGTGAAATACGTGGCTCTATCCGAGATACTTCCGGGATAATAATTATTCCCATGGAGGGCTGGCGCGGACCTTTATGAAACAAGAATTCCTGCCGCCTCGCGGAGGAGTTTATTTAGCAGGGGTGGCCCAAGTTCGGCGACGGTATTCGGCTTCCTCAGCTGGTCGATTGTTCGTCGGGTGACGAACGTTGATGAGGTTGCCCAATGCCGCGGTATTGTTCGCGATCACTCGCGTCATGGCGGTCAATCGCGACTGTTTTGTTGCTGTACGAGTTCACGGTTGGTCGTTGGCTATTATTTTTGCTGAAATTTATGGCTGCTCTCGTCGGTCCTTTTTGTATTCTTCGGGTTGAAGAGAGAGGGAGGAGCTTGTTAAAGGTGGAACGAAAAATTCTTTGTTGACTGTTTTTGTGAGTAGAAAGGTGAAGGTATAAGAACGAATCGTGGTTACTCGATCGGTGAAAGCAAGAGTGAATAACAAATTTCCGATTAACCTTTTGCACTCGAGAGATGACTCTCAGTCACCGTTTGTTTTAATAATGGATGATAATAATTATATTAAGAACATCCAAATAAAATTATTCTATTCGTTCGTTTCTCACGCAAATTCACGATTTTCTTTTTTAATTTTAGCAGAAAGAGTATCAATGAGATTATAAAAATCTAAGAGGAGCTTCGAATTGCATCTTCACAACGAAGAAATCTTCCAGTCCGAAGGATTAATAATGTCGTCATAGCAAAGTCAGTGAAATGCAACGGATTTGCTGATTTTTAAAATTAGAAAATTATTTCAACGTTTCGTACGTAGTTTCTCATTCGAGACGAGAGTAATGGATGTAAATATTATTACAGGCGAAAGTTTAAAAGCATTTCATTAGCGATAAGTTGTAGGTTGTTGCAGTATGAAAATTTGATTCTTCGCATTCCACTTGCGCGTTCGACCAAACGAATATTCCACGTTCGTAGCCGTTGTTTAATTTCCGGAGCTGGTTCAGAAGTTTGTAATTATTCTTAACGAACATGACGAGATACTTTCCGACAGGGAAATTAAATTTCCACCTTTCGCTTTGACATCTCGCAAATTGTTTTGAAATTAGAGCATAATTTATTGAATCTCGTTGGAAAATATTATTAATAACAGACAAAGAATATCAAAGCTTCCAACGAAAAGAGGTTCTTCTTAATTTCTACGTAACTTCATCTCACGAGAGCTTTGTGCCTGATTAAAACAGCTAACGCGTGTTCATTGAAATTAAGCTTCATACTTGGTCCATTGACCTACCCTTCCTCTACTCCCTCGATGCATTCGTCGAGTTCCTTCAAACGAGATCGTGAAAAAATTACGATATACGATTAACCCTTCGCAGTGCAGACTTTATTAGATGACTAACCCCAAATGGTCTATAGTCACAAAACTAGATATCGGGCTTTCCTTCTACACGGTATCTCTTCACGCGATTCGCAGTCACGCGATTCTTTTTAACCACGTTTTATCGGTAAAAGCCAGTGATTTTCACTTTCATGCTCCATCGCGATACCGATCCAATCGACCGAATTCGCGGGAAAAAGTAAATCCACCGGCAATTAGTTTTCGTTAGACAAATAATATGGAATATACCTCGTCGATTAAACCAACACCGTTTTTCCTCTCTCTCTCTCTCTCTCTCTCTCTCTCTATCTATCTATCTCTCCGCGCGAGAGCGGAATGGAATAAACTGTAATATTGATTTAACGCGTGTCAAGTCGGTAAACGTTTTATTGCTTCATTCGGCGACTAAACGCTGTCACGAACGCCCCTGGCTACGAGGCAGTGGACAACCCTGTCACCCTCCGGTGAAATCGTCCAGCTCAAACAACTTGATAGTTTAGCACTCGAAGCGAGATTGTAAGACTTCGTCGCAAACGAATCCCCTCGTCCCGCAAATAGACACAAGCTGCTTAAACTCACCGACCAGATTGCGCTCGCCCCTGTCCAAGAGCATCACCTGTACTCATCTTTCCATCCGAGATTTACATTTATTTTTCTCTTCCTTTCTCCAGCTTATCGTTTCGCGACGTTCCCCATCGAATCCCGTCGAGTACCTCGCTTCCTCTTGCATTATTGCCCGCCATTCGACTCCGATGGCGTCGAATTCTCTCGCCGTGCAAGATTCAACCGGATGAATATTCATTGGTGGAAATTTCGTGCCGCGAAATTTCGTATCGAGTGATGGGAAAAGTTGATTCGATGGAAGTAATTCCGAGCAGAGTCTGGGCTTCGAGAGCGAATTTCTTGTTTATGGATTGTAAAAAGTATAGCGAACATTATAATTTTAGAAATTTTTAGAGAATCTCGACGACGCGTATCGAATGAAAAGGGGAAAATAATATCGATAATACGAAGTCGATTGTTGGTATCCTGAATTAAACTCATATAGCACTACACTGGTTTGACCACTCCTATATCCATAATACGTAATGTTAAAGTGCAATGGCGATGAGTGTGTAGTCTGCATTGGCATTTGTTTCAACCCTTTTGTTACTATGGGTGAATATAGTTACCGACCGTAAAAATTGAGTAAAATATTAAGCCAAGTGCTACCGTTCCTCTCAGCTCTCTTCGCAAAGAATTGCAAGCTCTATTGCGATGGTCAGTTTCCCCCTTTCTTTTTTTCCCCAAAAGATTTGCGTCAAAAGACCGAATACTAAAGACTGCACGATGGTAATCTTTCATCTTTGACACGTTGCTTCGTTAAAGGGTTAAAGCGTTAAGAACAGGACATTTCAGCTCCCTGCTAGGCCTCGCCGCCATATCGCTCTATACAAATATACATATTCTTTTAGTTCAAACCAAGTGAGTTTAACATTTTGCCTCTTTATTTCCCACAATTTCCTACACGTAAATTCTTATTGAATTTTATGTTCGCCGAGGAAGAGAGAACTACGTTACACGACATAATTAATATTACTCGATTTATTAATTCCTCGATACCGATCCCGGATAAATGGCACAATGAGACACTTAAACGAGGCTGAATGGGCGTAACGACTTATCGACCGAGCTCTGAATCCACGGATCTCGAACCTCTCTGGACGTCTCTAATGAAACGCTGTATAAAAAATTAGCCAAATGTTATTTTTCGAGGATCAGCTTAATTGCTCTGGCAGAAGCGATACGAAACACAGAGTGGAATATTAATTAGTAGCCAGCGGGTAGAAAACGCAACGTTAAAACCGCGAAGCTAGCCACCGAAGTTACTCTGTCATTTTCCTGGTAATTAAGCAACCTCTCTGTCCGCGCCGATATTTTAATCGCGAATGACACGGCTTAACCCAGATCACAACTGGAGCATGTTTTCGCATAGGCACGACATGGCAAAAGTCAACGTGGAAAGGAGGATGGGTAGAGACAAAAAGCGAAAAGTCGAAGTGGGAGGGAGCAGAGGAAGGGTTGCAGAAAGGGCTGTAGAAAGGGTTGCAGCAAGGGTAACGGTTCACTGATACGTATTGGAAGATAGGAACGGAAAAGAGGAAAAAAGAGTGGAACGGAACGGGGGGGGGGGGGAGGAGAAAGAATGAAATGCTGCCGAATTTCGTTTCACTCGCAACGGTGTTTGCCGAAGAAAGGGGAAAGAAGAGGGTTGGAGAGGGGTTGGAACGCCACTGGAGGATTCAAACGACGAAACAAGTATCGCGTTGCAAAGCCTCGACGGCTGCAGACGTGCGCGACTCATTTTCGGAAGTGGTTCATTTTTTATTATTCCCTTTTCCCTCTGAGTCGTGAAATGTCGTTCAGGAGCGTATCCTCTCGATGGAACGTCGTCGAGGCTCCACGCGACGAAACAATATTTCCTTTCTCTTTTTTCCCCTTTCTGCAAATTTTTCTCTCCCTTTTTCCTCCCTTTTTCTGCACGCGCAGCTTTTATATCGAAATGATTCTATCGGATCGCGAGAAAGACGAGCGGAATCCCGGTAAACGGGGAAAATAATGGCGAGCGATGAAGGATATAAAGAGGATGCGTTTTAATATGCAAAGCAAACATCCGAGGTTAATATGCGCAATAAGTGAAGGCGGGTGAAGTAACTGGAAATGCAACTCCGTTATTTTCGTATTCTCTTTTCCTTTGGCGGGATTTGCGTTTTAATTGATGCGAGCTGCGCTCGCTGTAATAAAACGTCGAACTACTACTGGAGATAAGAGAGAGTGCATGAAACTGTACTCAAATTAAATGCCATTTCCTTCCTTCTTATCCCAAAGAGTTGCCTGTTTGTGTCATTTTTAAACGCGAATACTGATATTATACTTAAAACAGCGATAATTTGAATACCCAGGAAACGCGAAACATGCTGTGTAGAAAATGAAATTTAATCTAAGTCCATCTCGAAAGTTTTCGTGATATCGTCACGGACCAAGTACAGAGGTAACACGATTTTTCGTCCATTCGTTATAAATGGAAATTAAAAATACATGGAATATCAGAGAAACGCAGTACTCGAGGCTCGGTTGACGCAAAGAAATCCGTAATTCGATTGAAGCGGAGGAGAAAATTGAATCGTCGATTAATTAAGGTGAAAGCTAGTTTAATGCGTTTATCGACGGAGACAATCGTCGGAAGTAACGGATACGGAAAAACATGGTACACCGAGCGACTCAAATTACGAGACAAATGTTCAAGGAACGGCTGGCGAGAGATGAGCACAACTCATTCTCGAAAGTGCTACGTTTCTCATGGCTCCTTTCCTCTGTCTCAGCCAGGACACGCAATTTAGAATGCATTTCTGTAATTCAAAACGCAAGGAAAGTTTGTGAATTCGAAAAAAAAGGGGGGAAAGAGAAAGGGAAAAGAAAGGAAGAAACAAAATATACGGGGAAGGCAACGCTGGAGAACTGCGGCTGGAGAACAGGAAGACGTTGAGAAACTTCCCACCGACGTTTATTTCATTTCCGAGCGAGTATAAAAATTTTTAGCTGCCGTAAAAAAAGCTAACTCTTTCGTGCACTTATGTGTTCCTCGGCGAACTAAGCGAAAGGAGTTTGAAATCTCGAGAAATAAAATCTCGATAGGAGCACACGGAAAGAATACCACGAGGTTAATTATGAGAGGAACTTTCGTACAAATGAAGTTGCGGAACGGGAATACTTGATACGTTAAATACTTGAACGGTAATAGCGAATACTTTATAACACGTTCGACAGATTGTAATTTCTTTAAGATGCTTGGAAATATCTTTTCCGATACTTCAGAAAACTTAATAAACATGGAAGAATCGCTTCCCTTTTATAGAACATCGGGAGCACGTTTAATAATGCTTTACCATCGATTAATGAACGTGATAAATATTTCATAAAAAGCTCTAACGCGTTATACTTAACACCACGAGCAGTTATGTCAAGCTTCGATATATTATTCTTGTAATTACAATACATGCATGTAATACCTCACAAAGTACCGTAAAAGAGCTTGACACGTTGACTACCATGGTGGCCATCAGTGTATATGATTTTTAAAATTTATATTTGTTTTATTTTAATCATTTTTTGAAAATTTGAAGAACGTAAATAAATAAAGAACTCTGAACAGAAGACATTAATAATTTGCAGCACTTTTTTTCATATTGTTTGATAATTCATCATTGTGTCGTAAAAATAATGGAAATTTTATCATGACCCCCATATAAAAAATGCGTGGGAGTAAAATTTTCAATAATATTTAAATTCGATATGATTTCACGTGCATTTCGTCAGAGAAGCGAAGGAAAATCGTGGTTCTTTGATACAAAGCAAATTTCTTTTTCAATTTCCATATAAGACAGCCACCTCGATCTCAATTATTCGAAATTCTCGCGAGACCGCTGAAACGCGCGTCTTCCGATAAATCCGAGCCCGGATGCAGTTTCGAAATCGGATCACCCGATCCCGAAAACGCTTCTACACGCTTCAGCTATGCACACATGTTCCTTCGGAAGCTGTTACCCTTTGTCGCGGATCGGAAACGGGCGAGGAGAATCGGATCAAAAACCCCGGAGCGGCGATAGCGACGGCCATGAGGGAGGAAGACGGGGGACAAAAAGAAAGCGGGAAGGAAGGTGGAATAGAAACGAAGATAAAAAGAGAGAAAGGGAGGAAATAAAAAGGAAGCAGAGGAACGGGGGAGGAAAAAGTAGCGGCACCGGAGAGACGCATAATGGCAAAGGACTCAAACGAGGAGACAAGTGTCGTGCGACAAAGGGCCACCGGCAGGGGTTGCGCACGACTCATTTTCGGAAGTGGTTCATTTTTTATTATTTACAGCCTCGTGTACGGCCTCGGTCTGCTTGGACTAGCTTCCACCCCCGTGTAATCCGGCCGGGAGAAGAAGAGGGCGCGATGGATGGGGTTGCGTGGAGAGAGACGCCGATATCGATGTAACAGTCGAAGAAAGCCGGGAAGAAGGAACGAGGAGGAAGGAGAATGGATGAAAGGAGAAGAATGGGGCGGAGGAGATAAAGGGAAAGATCGAAAGAAGGAAAGAAGGTCCTTTTGCGTGTCGCACAATGAGGGTGGATTCATCGAACGTGGGCGTGACTGGAAAGGCTCTCTATCTAGCGCCGGCGAAGAAAGGACGGCCGATCCTGAGGAACGTTCCGCGACGGTTTTAAACGTCGACGACTTTGAAGCTGGGCGAAGACGGGTCACGCGAGAGAAAAGCTTCTGCTGGATGGAAACTTTGGAAAGTTGCTGGCCCGGTTGGACCTCGTGAACGACTTTTCATTTGCGCTTCGATCGTCGTCCATCGAACGGCTAAAGTGGCCAATTTTACGAAGTTTTGCAGGGGTAATTACCGGCCCCGTGCAAGTGGGACAGCGTGCAACATGGAAGAGCCTTCGAGCGATCTTATTGATATAGTTTTTCCTTGATGACTATGATTAAAATTTAATTGGACCGGAAGGGAAAGTGCTCCAGCTACGGGATTAAAGCGTTTCGATCGAGCGTCTGTTTATTGAGACTCGACTGACAGGGATATCGGCATGTGCCGAGTTCTGGCGAGTGTCTGAAATTTGTTAGCGACGCGAGAAAGCTTCGAAAAAAAAGAAAAAAAAAAAAAAAAAAAAAAAAAAAAAAAGAAAAATGGAGATCCGTGAAAACGTGTAACGCTAAAGTGACCGTAGATTAACGCGTTCAACGCTGATCGAATTTTCGTTATGCACGCTGACAAAGGCTTTTCGACCAGAATTTATTTCTATATAATACGGAATTCTATGTACGCGTTTTGCATAAATTGTTGGCAAATCGTCCTTTTAAAAATACTTTTGATCGTGATCGCAAGTATTGTAATTTCTCCAATGAAATTGCAGCGTTTATTAAAAGGCGTAGAGAATTATCCGTATACGGTTGTATAGCAACGAAATATATAAAGTTTATTATCAACGAAGGATGCAAATATACTTATACAGATATGAAGGAATGTGCGTGCTTTGTGAGTTGCAATAATGTCCTTGCTACTGAGTTTCTAGACTGAAGTTTCTAGAAAACAGAGGGTCCTTATAAACCAAAACCCGAAGCATGGCGGCCATTAAGTTATCCATTAAGAGATAGGTCTCGAAATCTATGTTCATTCCCTCCACTCATTCCCAAAAATCGAAGGCCCAGGTTAAGGTTATACCTTTATTACCAGTATCCTACGACTCGATTGACGTGTCTGTTAGAAAACAGCAGACAGAAGAAAATTGTTAATTTACGAACAATTTTAAATAATTTCCCCATAAGAGACGAGATTTATCGCAGTTTTCCTCTGCATTTTGTACCGCAATAAATTGGAGATCTAGCGAAGTGCAAAAATCTTTAAAGATTCGGTTTCTAATTCAGTTTCCCGTTATCCTTTTATATCTAGAGCGCGAGCGTTCACCGACGTGTGCACGAGACGCTTTTTGTTTCTTCCTGTTTCAAAAACTTTCCTAATTACCCGAAGCGTTTTACGACAAACAAAATAGAGGATTAATTTACGCGGTACGCGGCCGCTATAAAGAGCTCCTACAAAAACGGTTAACCTTTATTGCACCGAATGAATAGTTCCATTCTTTCTTTTTATCAAACAGCGAATTTTTCGTCTGAAAGAAATGCCGCGTAATGGCATCTTCGTCGGACATGTTATCGATTTTAATATTATTTTGCGTCAAACGACGTTTCGATAGATCGAGTAATCCGCGTAATAAAGCGTACACCCAAAGGAATCGGGCTGAGTTAAGGGCGAGTCGACTACTTGCAAGATTATTTTCCCAGTTTATTAAAAGATCACCAGTGCGGTCGCGTTATTAATCAGTCAGCTGTATTTGATGACTATATTCGTCATGGAAAAATGACAGTGTTTTGTGTTATGACGACTATATCCGTCATGAAGAAATGGCAGTATTTTGTGTCACGACGACTATATCCGTCATACATATAATTCAGTTACAATTTGCTATTTAAATTGTAATTTAGCGAGAACTAAAATATATTCGTAAATTTCAATACGTTTCGAATCTTTCCTTCTAAAAACGAAACAAAACAAACAAATAAAAAGTATAAATAATCAAATCTCGATCAACGAGATCTAATGTTTCGCGCTTGAGCGGGAAACATTTCCCGGATTATATACATATACTGAGCAGTTCATCAATAAACAATCCTTCACAAAGATGTGCACTTTCTTATAAAATATAGATTAGAAAAGAATCACGGTATTGGTGTTTGATATGCAAATTGCTACTGTATCGTTCCTTGCTTTAGTGTAATATATAGCACTCGACAGCAGCATTTTGAATTTTTAACTTTTATAGATATTTGATTTTTCCTGAGTTTTACTATGCAGCATACATTTATGTCAAGTGAACGGGTAAATATTAGTAATAAAATTGTTCATTTTATACAATAAAGCCGTCTTTTTCATTCAATATTTTAACAGCGTCGCTTACTTTGTGTTTGACGACTATACCCGTCATTGCTTCATTCTAGCGACATATATAAATGCGCACTCTGAAAAGAGGTCACCACAGCTGACTGGTTATACACTCTAAATTGGAATGATATTAATTTCATCGTCTCATTTATCGTCTTTACTGTACCACTGTACCCGAGAATGCATTACTGTCGCAAAATAAGGAGCCCTATGGACGCTGCGTTAATTGAAAAAGGAAATAGCGTAATGAGTCTGTTAAACCGTAACAGAAACACGCTTGGCCTGCGCGATATACAGCTCTTAATCCTTGAAAAACGTTCTCTCTCGATTTCAATTGCGGCTCTCTTGCTTTTCTCGTTTCGCTGCCATGGAAATTAACAAAAAGAATACCGCTGTGCAATCTAGATTCTATGAAATAATAATACGTGTTCCGCTTTTTGCAGTTCCTTCTTTTTCCACCGTTTCCCCCATGAACATTTCGCGAATAAAATGCGCTAAAATGCTGTTCCTGATACGTGTAACTCTAATTACGTGATCACGTCAAGGCTTTTAATACAAATTTTCAATACATGGATTAACCTGCAGGAAATTTTATTCCGCGTACAAATTAAACGCAAATTATTAGCTACAGAGCTCGCAGTAACCAAATATTTTATCGAGTTACATTTTCCAACATTTTAAAATCGCGCACATGTAAGGATACCTTTTAGAAAGCCGGAATACGCTGGATACGTGTTCATTTAATTATTTAATAAATAATATAATATTTACCCGCGCAATTTTGGAAGCCCGAACGATAAACGGGTGCAAAGTTTCATGGAGATAAAATGCCAAAAACGGAAATAAATTGAAAATACTGTTTTAACATCGATAATTCTAAAACGCCACGAATAATGCTTGGTTTAAGAAGTGGTTCACTTACTTCCTGCTGTAAGGGAATGCGAGTTCCCTTGAAGACAACTCGAAGAGC